>NW_019385272.1:322861-327173 GCF_000671375.1 Centruroides sculpturatus
ATATTTTTTTTTGACTAATGATGATTAACAGCTTCCATCAAATTAATTGACACTGATATTATTGTAGTCTTTCTTTGTGACATTAATTAAACTAATACCTAATTTTTATTTCTTTCTTAAAGATTTAACGCATTCCTAAGTCTTTCCATGAGATTATAGCAATGACTGAGAAAATTCTATAAAATATATCTTGGCTACTTTCAATAATGAACATTAACGAAATAAAATTTTTAATTCTTAAAGAGTTTACAAAAGTTATTAGATGAATTTAAACATTTACAGTTTAATTAAAAGATATGTACATTACAAACGAGCAACACATATTAAGATAAAACGAAGCCCATTCAAAAAAACATCAATTTGCTACTGCCGACTGGTCGGCCTTCGGTTTTTGCTTAATTAAATTAATTAAATTAACATTGTCCCAATCGAATACGTAGTCGTATTCATAATTCAGTGTGCGAAATAAATTGCTAAATAATTGCCTCAGGTAAGTATAATCTGGAGTTTCATCAAAGCGGAGACGTCGACAGTAATTCAAGTACGTCGCAAATTCGGCCGGAAATCCATTACAAAGAACTTCTACTGGTATCGACATTTTTAGTTCACGTATTTTTTCGTATCTCTCTGTTTCGGTTGCTACTTCCAAACCTTGCCACGGTAGACTTCCGCGATTAAAGTACATTAAGACATATCCAATCGACTCCATATCGTCCCTACGACTTTGTTCGATACCCAAATGGGTATTAATGCTGATATATCTGATAGTACCAGTCAATTTTCTATTCTCACGATAAGGTATATGTTTTCTTCTGCGAATATATTGTTTTGCTAAACCAAAGTCTATGAGATATAGCATAATGCGATGTCTTCCGATTCCCATAAGAAAGTTATTTGGTTTAATGTCTCGATGAATTAAATTCTTGTTGTGAACATATTCAATTCGTTCAATCATCTGATCAGCCAGCATTAACACTGTTTTCATAGTAAAACGGTGTGAACAGAATGTAAAAAGATCTTCTAAACTTGGCCCAAGAATGTCCATGACTAGAGCGTTATAATCACTTTCTTGTCCATACCATCGAACACGTGGTATACCGGCAGCTCCTCGAATAATTTCATATAATTTCTTTTCGTAGAGTAATTGATAACGCTTTGCTTTTCTTGACAATTTTACAGCAACACCTTCTCCATTTGTGATGTCGATGCCATGATAAACGTCTCCGAACGAACCACTTCCTAGCTTACGTATGAGTTTATACTTCCCACCGACGATGAATTTCTTCATGGGTGAACTATTGGCGCTATCCATTTCNATCCGAAAATTCTACGGTAGTTTACATTTAGTAGTAATTTAATAATTAATTAAGAAATGATTTAATATTTTATCGTATTTTGTTATTCGAAAGATCTGTTATGTTGAAGTAGAGGGCTTGCTGTGACGTCACATAGATCCAAGGTCACGCTAAGAAATGTACGGGATCTGGCTATCCTTGTAGTTTAAAGTCTTTGGTGAACAACACTGGGACTCCAGCAACATAGGACAGACGAAAAATTACAATATAATATAATTTTAAATTACATTATTTTTTAGTAGACTATTTTTGACATAATGANTTTACATTTAGTAGTAATTTAATAATTAATTAAGAAATGATTTAATATTTTATCGTATTTTGTTATTTGAAAAATCTGTCATGTTGAAGTAGAGGGCTTGCTGTGACGTCACATAGATCCAAGGTCACGCTAACAAATAAACGGGATCTGGCTATCCTTGTAGTTTAAAGTCCTTGGTGAACAACGAGCATTCTTTGCTGGGACTCCGGCAACATAGGACAGACGAAAAATTACAATATAATATAATTTTAAATTACATTATTTTTTAGTAGACTATTTTTGACATAATGAGCAAGAAAAGACAATGCAAGTTTAACGATGATNCCGGCAACATAGGACAGACGAAAAATTACAATATAATATAATTTTAAATTACATTATTTTTTAGTAGACTATTTTTGACATAATGAGCAAGAAAAGACAATGCAAGTTCAACGATGATCTAATAAGTGAATTTCTGTTTACTAAAAACACTTTAAGCCTCAAGCACGAGGTAACACGGAAAAGTTCTATAGCGTTACATAAAACGCGGTCGTTTGGGCCCTCTGAAAAATGTTTTTTTTTTAGATTTTTTAATGATTTTAAGTCTCCAAATTTTTTCAAAAATTTTTTCCCGCGCAAAAAAAATTTATTGCGATTTTAATTTACCTTTAATGACGCACGATTAACGCTTAATTGTTTTTTAATGGGATTTTTTTAATCAAATTTCATTCATGGTTCTAANATGTGCCACTATTTACTTTCCTTCTTTATTACTTACACTTTATACTGACTAAAACTAATTCTGTCCTCCTCTTCCCTGGGGGAGTAGAATATCCAAAAACCCTTCATAATGTGCATTCTCATGGAATACTCTATTTAATCGCAGTCAAAAACGCAAAAAACCGCATTTAAAATAATACAATAGAAGTCGAGTTTCTTTAATAATGGGTACGTTCGTAACGTCAAACGAGTTAAACATAAAAGCCTTAACCTAAATGAGATCTTTTAATTTATATGAATGTTTAACGGAATAATATACAGCCTATGCCCACCTACTCTTGTAGTGATTGCAGTGCCCCTGGTGGTAACATTTGTCTCTAGTTGATTTTAGCCACTAACGAAAATAGGTAGTCGAAAGACCAGTTAATCTATACCAGTGTTTCTCAACGGGGACGATATCGCCCCGCGTGGGCGTTTTTCCATGTTGAGGGGGCGATTAGTAACAATTTATATTTTGGGGGCGAAAAACAATTTTCTGGGCGATATAGTAAAACATTATATTAAGAATAATTAGATATTTTATTCGTTATATCGTACAATAATTAAACAAATAACATTATACTAATCACTAGTCTATTCGATGCAGTACGCATTTGGCGTTAGCCTTGTCCCTGGGCACCAGAATTTTGTAGTGAAGGAGGCGATACTACGTAACGGTTTTATTGAAGGGGGTGACGTTTCGTTAGAGGTTGAGAAACACTGATCTACACTCTGTCTGTACGTTTGACTCGACAGTGAATTTTTCGTTGAGTCTCTCCGTTGAACGATCTGACGTCACACTTTTGCAGAAAAAAGAAACGGTTTCGTTGAGAGGTAGCTTTTCAAGATGGCTGACATAAGCAACGAGAAGGTGGCGATTGTGTCTGTTTTGCTAAATAATTAAAGTAACTCGCTTAACCATTATTCGAATAAATCCTTTTATTCAAATGAACCCATATCTGTATCATTTTCTTGTGTACCGAGTCTTGCTTTAATAATTTTAATTGAATATTTATATTATTAGGAAGAATTAGAGGGCTAAATATCGGTCGTAATCAATTTTGGACAAATGAAAAAAATCTTAACATTTCAATATTGACCAAATTATCCAACATAATCGCGCAATCACATGTTTTATCATATTCAATTCGTTCATTAATCTGCCCGCTATTACAGCAGCGAATGGATAGTTTCTATAAGCGAAATTTACTTTTTCATGGAAGTCGCCATGTTAGTTTGTTGAGTACTCAACGGTCTTTCAGGTCGTTCAGACGGTTGAGCTCGACGGTGAAACAGCGCTGACGTCACTAGTCTCAACGGAGAACTCAACGGTCCATTTAGAAACGTTGTTCTCTCACCATTGAGTCAACCGTTGAATATAGGCAAGCGCCAAATCCGACAGATGGCGCTGTTTTTGAGCCAAGATGGCTGCCGAAACAGGATAAGGGAACGACCACGTGCTTGTTCAGTGCCTGAGCCGATTTAGTTTCCGTCGGTGACGACTACTGCGAGGACCAAATTGAGAACAAATCATTGAATTTATGTCAAATTCTAGACTAACGGCGACAGGAAACGTTGTCTTGTAGAAGGTGAAGCCGTTTTGGATGCTGGACACATCGTATTTTGTGGATTAAACTCTAACAACAACACCAAAGTTCATATTGCTTTAGTGTTGCAATGTCAAATACAGTATTGGCATTTTAATACATCTTAATTACAGGGAGAATGCACGTGCAATGCGGGGCTGTCTGGTTTTTGTAAACATGTGATAGCATGATTATTACACGTTAACAGGTGAGAAGTATTTAAATATTTTAAACTGTATACACCATGTTCCAATATAAAAACAAAGTTTTATTTATCATAATAGTTAAAATTAGTGCTAATCTGAAGGCTGCCCTGCTGAGTCATTCAGCACTTATACAACATAGGCCAGTCAAAAGTTTGTAGCACA
>NW_019385272.1:328298-349349 GCF_000671375.1 Centruroides sculpturatus
TATCGGCGACAGGAAACGTTGTCTTGTAGAAGGTGAAGCCGTTTTGGATGCTGGACACATCGTATTTTGTGGATTAAACTCTAACAACAACACCAAAGTTCATGTTGCTTTAGTGTTGCAATCTCAAATACAGTATTGGCATTTTAATACATCTTAATTACAGGGAGAATGCACGTGCAATGCGGGGCTGTCTGGTTTTTGTAAACATGTGATAGCATGATTATTACACGTTAACAGGTGAGAAGTATTTAAATATTTTAAACTGTATACACCATGTTCAAATATAAAAACATAGTTTTATTTATCATAATAGTTAAAATTAGTGCCAATCTGAAGGTTACCCGGCTGAGTCATTCAACACTTATACAACATAGGTCAGTCAAAAGTTTGTAGCACACATTATGTTGTGTGTGTGTGCGTCTCATATATCCAAAACGGCTTCACCTTCTACAAGACAACGTTTCCTGTCGCCGATATAGTCTAGAATTTGACGTAAATTCAATGATTTGTTCTCCATTTGGTCCTCGCAGTAGTCGTCACTGATAGAAACTGAATCGGCTCAGGCACTGAACAAACACGGGGTCGTTCCCTTATCCTGTTTCGTCAGCCATCTTGGCTCAAAACAGCGCCCTCTGTCGGATTTGGCGCTTGCCTATAGAAACGTACGGTATGACTCATCGAGCGAACTCGAAACGCGAGCGGAAATACGTCATTCTCACTTGGTTACGTATGTCGTTAAGCACCATGGGATTATTTACAAGACATCAGGGTTTGCGACTATACCGATTTGACCAATCAACTCGAGTGTAACAAGTTGTAAACAAAGCAACGAGAATTAGTTTACACGTGTTACAGTTAAAAGTTTTGTCTTATTCGCATTTTTTACCGGATGCTCGCCCATTGGTGTTTAAAAACAAAACTATTCTTTCTGGGTAGTTTGATTCATTCTTGTGTATTATCGGTAGTAAAGACAAATGGCGATAGAAAAAGCCTAGCTTTACGTTGCGTTCCAAATTGCAATTTCAAAGCCTCACGGGAGCCCGATATAAGTTTTCTTCTATTCTCATACGGAAAACAGATGATTATTCGGAAATCGGTCGGTTANATGCGCATGAGGTAAACCTCGTTTTTGCCATTCAACAGAGTAAAGCCAACAACGCGTTTCACCAAATACCGAGTAATGTGTAATCAAATTCATCAAAGATTTTAATTTTTGTTTAAAGACACGTGCAGTGACATCATGACGGTGCATCGATGTTTGACCTGGCAACAGTAAACTTTTGATTTCATCCCAGTTTGGATTACACGTAAATGTGATAAAAAGATCAGGTCGGCCGTATGCACGTACGTAAGTCATGGCATCTTGAATATATTCCTGCATATGACGCGGGCTACCAGTGTATGATGATGGGAGAATATATGCGGTACCAATATTGTTGATGTCATTCCTTGCATCTACGTTGCCGATTACGGCGTCACGTAAATGAATGTACTCCTCAGCACGAAGTTTTGCTTGATTAAGTTTTATGTATCGTAATCTCTTGCTTTCGATTTTTACATACATATCGACAATGTACTGATGGAATAGCTGTCTGCATCGGAGAATACCATTATCTTCATTGGCACGAATCATTAGTCGATATGCATAGTAGTTCATAGCACTAACTTTCTTGTTCAGTTCTTCACCTGCAAATAAATATAATTATGAGATTAACAGAAATTATTGATTAAAATAAAATCATTTTAACATAATTTATAAGTTGTACCTGTAGTTGGATTTCTTTGTTTAATATTGATATGATATCCATCTTCTCCTTCCCAAAATATCAACGGATACTGCAAAGCATCGTAAGAACGATGATTGTCTTGAATTATTTGCATCGTATTATCTCTGCGTTGTATGCGAATATCTCGACGTTCACATGGGTCACCAGCCATAACGACTGCAACTTCATTAATAGTTGGAACATTATATGTGCCTGCGTGCTCTCCATAGGGCACTTTGTCTGCTTTAATGACAATGACGTAGTTGTCGTTTTGCAGTCTGTTAGAAAGAGTCTTAAACAATCGTATCAATTGGTTATGGTTTTGCAAAAACGTTTGCAAAATATCCACAATTTCTCGTTCTTCCATCCTCTCTATATGGTTGTAAAGGCAGCGTGTATGTGATTGTTGCTCCTCATCGCCCATAAAATAAATTTGTAGAAATTTTGGATCGGCATCAGGCATTGGAAGCAATGAACCAATTTGGTGGTACACCTGACCTTGAATCTTGAATGTAGATTCAAAATTACGACCATCTTCATTATGAACAATTTTTGTTGCTCCAAATGATGTCATTTGGAAGCATGAATTGAATTTACGAATTTTTCGCAAAAACAATTTCGATTGAGATGTGGTTCCGGCTAAAAGTGTTTTTAAAGGTTCCGGTGGTGGATTTAGCGATGGCAGTGAAATTTTTCCAGATGCGCAACATNAATCCGAATTGGTCCAGATCACAAAGTATCCCGTATCGCCAACAGCGATCATAGGCCTTCTCTATATCAAAAAACACAGACACTAAGTGCTGTCATCTAACAAACGCTTCACGTATAGATGTTTCAAGATTTACTAAGTTATTAGTGGTACTTCTGTTCCTACGAAAACCACTCTGATGTGGTGAAAAGTATTCATTTTTCTCTAAGAGATACATCAGATGTCTGTTTAACATCCTCTCAGAGTTTACACAGACAACTTGTCAGAGAGATTGCTCTGTAATTAGAGGGATTCTTGTGGTCTTTACCTAATTTGGGAATGGGAATAATGATAGATAGCCTCCAAGAGTCAGGAAAAGTATGTTCTGTCCATATTCTGTTAAACAGATGCAGGAGATTACAAAGGGAATTGTTCGAAAGATTTTTAATCATGCTGTAGTGGATTTTATCCGGGCCTACAGCACTATTCCCTGAGCGNTTAATATTTGACAGTGCGATGGTAGCGCCGTCTGTCGGATCCAATGTAAAACATTCCAAAATCAACAACTACTAATAAATTAAAAATTAATTAAAAAAACATTGTCCAGCGGACAAAATTGTGAATCTAAACCATTCTCAGATCCCCTTGAACCCACACAAAAATTTTCATCAAAATCGGTCCAATCGTTTAAGAGAAGTTCAGTGACATACACACTCACAGAAGAATTATATATATAAAGATTTATATAAAGCAAATTGTATTATCGCTCACATACAAACTGTATTACACCTGTGTAATTAGTTCATTGCAAGTGGCAATGTGTCTGTATTATATTGTACATAGCTATTGTATGTATATGTTTATGTATTTGTATTGTAATTTGTTTTGAATTGTAATTTGTTTTGAATAAATTCTCTGATGCAGACGCTCGGGGGTCCCTGTGGGGACCTTTGGTTGCTCTCCCTTCATGCTATCCTATCTCACTTTATTTCCTCTTCCTTCTTCTTCTTCTTTTCTCTAACCTTCCTTCCGTATTCATGAAAGGGCAAAGTCTGTTGCTGAAAGCAGACAGCTCTCTATGTCTTTCCTTAACATGTCAAGGGCTGCTGTCTCACTGATGTTAATAATGTCACCAGGATTCCAGTTTGTCTGAATTAAGTGGTGATACAGTTCCCAGTTAGTGTGTCGAGAGATTCTAAATTTCGGTAACGGTGTGGTTTCGTCGATCACAATCTCAATATAGTTGTGATTGCTGGCCGAGTGCAGATCAACAGTGTAGCACCGGATTTCGTTGGTGTTTAGTTTTTTTGATCCGAGGCAAATGTCGATCCAACTGTCCCTGCTAGTAGATGAGAAGGTAGGAAGCGTGCTAGAGTTGAGAGACGTCAGCTGTAATTGAGTCATTAACTCCTCCACCAAGTATCTCCTGAGGTCCTCTACCGGACTGTGCCAGAAGTGGGCCTTGGCGTTGAAGTCCCCTGAAATGATGATCTGGTACTCTTGGAGCTGCTGGACAGTGGCGGCGAGTAGCTCGAGCGAATCGTTGAGGTCCCCGGAGGGGGGACAATAAAACGAGATGAAGATGTAGTAGGAGGTGATAAGGTTAACACTGACNCAGTTCCCAGTTAGTGTGTCGAGAGATTCTAAATTTCGGTAACGGTGTGGTTTCGTCGATCACGATCTCAATATAGTTGTGATTGCTGGCCGAGTGCAGATCAACAGTGTAGCACCGGATTTCGTTGGTGTTTAGTTTTTTCGATCCGAGGCAAATGTCGATCCAACTGTCCCTGTTAGTAGATGAGAAGATAGGAATCGTGCTAGAGTTGAGAGACGTCAGCTGTAATTGAGTCATTAACTCCTCCACCAAGTATCCCCTGAGGTCCTCTACCGGACTGTGCCAGGAGTGGGCCTTGGCGTTGAAGTCCCCTGAAATGATGATCTGGTACTCTTGGAGCTGCTGGACAGTGGCGGCGAGTAGCTCGAGTGAATAGTTGAGGTCCCCGGAGGGGGGACAATAAAACGAGATGAAGATGTAGTAGGAGGTGATAAGGTTAACACTGACAGTAGTAAAACTATTGCTGCAGTGCTGAGGCAGCAGCTGTAATTCTATGTTGTCATTAATAACCACGAATCCCATCTTGGGGAGTCCATAGGATCATGATGCTGGATAGTACGATAATTCCCGAACATGGCAATCTTATTTTGGTAGGTGTATGGCTCTTGGATAAATATTATATCTGTATTTCTATCGGTGGCCTGTTGAATGGCATCAGAGGCTGCAGCTTTGCACCTTTGGAGATTTATTTTTAGTAACTTCAGATTGCTGCTATTTTGCCTACACCCCATAATTGGTTTGTCTTATAGTTAGAGCCTTCATTTTGTTGGTAATGGGGCAATTCAGATTGAAGGAATTGTGATCTTTCGGGTATTTATTATGTTCAGGTTGGTCCTTATTCGCAGCCTTACAATTGACGCAGTTAGGTGTGTGATCCAGTCTACGACATTCGTTGAACCTATGTCCCTTACCACAGTGGCTACATTTCTGCTTGTTAGGCAGCTGGCGGCCAGATGGTTATAGCCGCAGCATTGGTAACATCTGGTAAGGGGAATGTAGTCATTCAGGTATACCTTCGCCCATTGGATAGCGATATGCTTAGTACGGATAAGTAGATTCCTGATCTTGGGAAAGGTAGAGAGCACTATGTGCCGACAATTCTCCTTGGTAGTATTTCTATAAAGGATGGTACTTATTCTGGTGTTGTCTATGAATTCGGTTCTGTTTATACTTTTGAGATCTTCATTCTGGTCATAAATAGTCGGTATCAGATCCACTTCATCCACCAATATGGGCACATTTGTGAGAATGATTCTTGGCCATCTGCCTTCAGAAATTCTGCTCTTTACTTTTGGTGAAACATCTGCGAGATTCTTAATTGCATCTTCTAAAATTTGTGCCTCTTTATGGCTATCAGTACGGAAGCACAGACCGTCTCCCTTGACTTCTCTGATAGACTGGACCCTAATTTTTAAGTTGCTCGGTTTGATCTCTTTTATGATTTTGTTCTCTATTTGAGCCATGTCTGTGATGTTGCCGCCATCATCCGTTTTGGGGTACAATAACACAGCAAAACTTCCACCTGACCCTTCTTTATTTAGCTTGTTTTTAGAGATTTATTAATTACCTGAGTGGTAAAACTGGGTTTAGAGTTTAGCCTAGTGACTCCTGCATAGGAAACGGGAGCCGGAGCTGCATCAGGAGCCAATGGCTGAGACAGTGGAGTGTGACAGTTGGATCTAAGCTCTCGGAGAATACCGTGAAATTGATTAAGACAGGAGTAGATTCGTGAGATCCTATCTTTGACCTCCTTCCTTTCATCGGATTTTAGATTTGTGCTGCATTTTGCTGGAAGCAGATCCAGGATTTTTAGGAAGTGTTGATTCGCTTCCTCTAATATCACATCCTCAAGTGGCTGAACCACTACGTTCGTGTTATCTGCCTCAACCACAGACACATTGGAAGGCCGACATTGGGACGGCATAATTACCAAAGTAAAGTGCACAGGAACCAATAAAAATATACAAATAACAAGGCAATAGGCCTTAATAATACTAAGCAATAAAACTAACCTTACGAACTAATAACTTAAAATCCGCGAGAGAAATAGTAGAAACTTAAAAACAGAAAAATTAGCGAAAATAATTATATTTAGTACCGGACTAATAAATAGGCGATAAAATGCCGATTCGAAAGATAAATTACACTTAGTAAGACACCCAACATGACCCGAGAATACGGACCGAGAGACCGCCGAATTAGGGTCAGGTAGGATAGTTGACCCGGCCACGTGGTAAGGTCAATTACCTTTGCCTCCTTTGTACGACCCCAATTTAAAAAAGGCCATAACTTAAAAATTATGATAGATATCGTGATGAAATTTAAGCCGCAGATAGATAAGCAGACGATAATAGAAATACCCGAACATGGTGAGCGTCAATGGCCCGACCGGCCCGCACGAAGACCCGAAACACCAATATTACCGGATGTTATAAATTAAAAACTAGGAGACATAGAGAAAAAAGGAATATGGCTGATAAAAGAGGATAAAAAGCCGGATAAAACTATATGCCACAAGCGGACTTACCAGCAGAATTCGCCCGGAAAATGCGCCCTGAAAACCTGGAATTTCCGGTGGCCGTAACTCCTGAACGGCTAGTCCGTTCTGGAAAATATGACCGGCATTCGAAAGCACTTAAAAAACAGAATCCATCGGTGCATAATGATCCACAGATTGGAAAGAATTAACTACGATATGGCGATCCAAAGACGGAGCACAAACTTACACTAACGAGACCGGGTAGAGAGAGAGAGAGTTCTCTCTTTTCGACGGCACTCATTTTCAGTGCGAAAAGATAGCCAGATAGCATTGGCTGTTGCTTCTTCAAACATTGCTGCAACATTGCTGAAAGAAGGTAGAAAGGCTCACTCTGCATTCTAACTGCCCTTGAACTTGATGCAAGTAGAGACACCTATCTGTAATATTTCAAAACAAAGTAACATGGCACAAGTTTTGAAGGACTGTAAACTAATAGTTTGGGATGAATGCACAATGGCCCATAAGAGTGGATTCGAAGCTCTCAGTAGAACATTAAAAGACATAAGAGAAAACAATAGCTTGATGGGAGGGGTCACTGTGCTGTTAGCTGGAGATTTTCGGCAAACGTTACTCGTCATACCTAGGGGTACATGGGCAGATGAAGTAAAAGCATGCTTAAAGACTTCATATTTGTAGCCACATATCCGGAAACTTGCACTCCAATACGAAAGTCCATTTAAGTGGTAATACATCTGCTGGGGTTTTCCCTGAAGTGCTACTAAAAATAGGCGATGGAAATTACCCTTCACTGGAAGGTAAAATCATAATTCCTTCAGATTTGGGTACAGTAGTTACCTCCTTATCAGAGCTAACTTCTAAAATATATCCTGATATAAGTAACATCAAAAAGATGCCCACAGAATGGTTGTGCGAGCATGCTATCTTAATTCTGAGAAACGATAAAGCAGCCGCAATTAATGATATTCTATTAAAGGCCTTCGAAGCTCAAGATCTTGAATACAGGTCTTTTGATTCAGTGATCCAAACGGACGACACCGTCCACTATCCGACCAAATTTCTTAATACTCTGAATCCTCCTGGTCTGCCATCACATAAACTCATTCTTAAAGTCGCAGCATCTGTAATAATATTAAGAAATCTTAATCCACCATAATTATGCAATGGTACAAGACTACAAGTAAATGCTTTGCATAAGAACATTGTAGAAGCTACAGTGATCACTGGATGTGCTCGGTTGGTTGGTTGGTACAAGTTTTCTGGCACAAGGGCCATGCTGCGCCATGGCAAAACGTAAAAAAAAAAAAATAAATAAATAAACAAAATATATATAACAAANTGCCCCTCAACTACCAGGATCCCCCTTTCTGGCATATGGGATACCACGCACGGCAAACACATGGGTGGGCGTTCAGATCCCAGGGATGGTAAAGAAGAGTTACTAAATCATCTCTGGGAGGCCTCACCACGGACAGGAACCCACATCAAGGGGGATGTGCTCGGGGAGAGAGAGATTTTATCCCAAGAATACCATTAATATTATCAAAATATCCGTTAGAATTTAAGAGAACACAGTTCCCTCTCAAGGTGTGTTTTGCCATGACTATTAATAAATCACAAGGACAGTCACTGAAAATGGCCGGCATCGACTTGAATGAAGACTGTTTTTCTCATGGACAGTTTTATGTCGTATGTTTCAGAGTAAGCTTTGCGAATAGTCTGGTCATCTTAGCCCCAAAAGGCTGTACTGCAAACGAGGTTTACAAAGAGGTTCTGGGGTAACTGAAACTCTATTTTTCTGTAAGTATTTATAAATTTATTTATTTATGTTTTTTATATATTTACATATAATGTCATTTATGTTTCGAAAAAAAGTTAAACTCAGATTTATCGTATCTCGAAATCCCATAACATTTGAAACTGGAATTTAGATGCATTAGCAGTCGATAGTTTGAAACAAACAAAAATCAGTAATTTTACCAAATTAGCGACAACTAATGATTGAGAATCTTAGTAAAGTACCGAGAGAAGGCTATTTCTATCAAATTGCAAAATCCTAGCGGGCAAAGCCGCTAGTAATTTATAAAAAGCACTTTTTTTATTCTGAATGATAATATATTTAAAGTACGAGGCCCTAAACATTACTCGCTTCAGTTTATACTTTGATGAGATGCTTTCAGAGATTTTAAATAAAATGTTTCTTTAATAGTGAATAATTTTCTCTGTTTATATTTAGGGAGAGATTGGATCTGCACGGATTCGTCAATCCAAACAATATGAATTATTTTAGATTCCGTGCCAAGTGGAAGAAAGGCCTCCCACAGCATACAAACAAACAAAGGATAAGGCTTTACTCGGTGGTGTAGCCCTAGAAAAAGTAGGAGAGGGATGAGGGGAAAGAAATGGAGGATAGAGGGATTGGATGGGGGATAGGGGATAGGGAATAAGGAATAAAAGATTAAGGGAAGAGAGGGAACCGTTGGCACCTGTCGGGAACCGTTAGTCCGGTGGAGAAGTCACAATAAGATACTAAAGGTANGTCAGCATCTTCATTTCCTTTTATACCTACATGGCCTGGGACCCAACAAAATTTTACAAGGAAATCATTCGCAGTAAGATAGCAAAACAATTTACGAATTTTAATCACTATAGAGTGAGAACTAGGTTCACATGAGATCAAAGCCTGAAGTGCACTAACTGAATCAGTGTAAATCACACAGTGACGATGACCTTTTCTAATTACATACTTTAAGGCTAAGTGAATAGCGTGCAGCTCTGCAGTAAACATAGATGAATTCGATGTAATTTGCTCTGCCACGATTTCATCCTGGCAGACAAAGGCTGAGCCAATGTAATCATCCGATTTAGAATCGTCAGTGTAAATAGGAATCAAATTCCTGTCATTGTGTTGGATTTCTGAAAAGTGCTGTCTGTAAATGTAGTCTGGAGTAGATTCCTTGGGAAACTGCTTTAAGCAGAAGTCAACATTTATCACAGTAGTTGACCAAGGTGGTATACTATCAACCTCAGCCTGTAAAATGTTGCTTGTGTTCAGGTCAATCATGCTGCTTACATTCTCCATTCTTATGGCGAATGTAGGGACACTACTTGGACGAGCTTCAAATAGCCTTTTCAGCTGAGTATCTGATACTGTACAATCAACTGAAGGTTTAGTATAAGATTTCTGTTTTATATAATAAAAAAGAGACAACTGTTCTCTCCTAAGAGATAGTGGAGGCTCATAAGCCTCCACATACAGACTTTGTACAGGAGAGGTGCGAAAGGCACCAGTGCACAAACGTAGAGCTTGATGATGGATTGGATCCAGCATCCGAAGGGTAGATTCTCATGCAGAGCCACAAACAATGCATCCGTAGTTCAACTTCAAGCGGACAAGGGCCCTATAAATCCTGAGCATGGAACATTTGTCTGCTCCCCAGGATGAGCAGCATAATACCTTTAGAAGGTTCAGAGATTTTAAGCATCTACTCTTCAGGTTGCGCAAGTGTGGCAAGAATGTCAGTTTTTGGTCGAAAGAAACACCTGAGAACTTAGCCTCATTCACCATTGGGATTTTATCTCCATTTAAATAAATTTCAGGATCCACGTGCATTCCACGCCTTTGGCAAAAGTAGATGCACGAGGTCTTCGTTGCATTAAATGTAGAGCCATTGGTCTTGGACCAATCGTATATGCGATTTAGGGAGGTTTGCAGTTGTCTCTCAATGAAACTCATATTACTAGACTGGCAGGAGATCTGAAAGTCATCCACATACAGAGAGTGTTTCACACTGGGAGGAAGACAGTTAGCTATGTTGTTGATTTTGATTAGGAACAGAGTCACACTCAAAATAGAGCCTTGAGGAACACCTTCTTGTTGTGTGAAAGGCCTAGATAAAGTGTTGCCAATCCTAACTTGGAATCTTCAATTCTCTAAGAAGTTTTTTATAAAAATCAGCAAATTACCCCGCAATCCAAATTGGTCCAGATCACGTAGTATCCCGTATCGCCAACAGCGATCATAGGCCTTCTCTATATCAAAAAACACAGACACTAAGTGCTGTCGTCGAACAAACGCTTCGCGTATAGATGTTTCAAGGTTTACCAGGTTATCAGTGGTACTTCTGTTCCTACGAAAACCACTCTGATGTGGTGAAAAGTATTCATTTTTCTCTAAGAGATACATCAGACGTCTGTTTACCATCCTCTCAAAGAGTTTACACAGGCAACTTGTCAGAGAGATTGGTCTGTAATTAGAGGGATTCTTGTGGTCTTTACCAGGCTTGGGAATGGGAATAATGATAGATAGCCTCCAAGAGTCAGGAAAAGTATGTTCTGTCCATATTCTGTTAAACAGACACAGGAGATTAGAAAGGGAATTGTTTGACAGATTTTTAATCATGCTGTAGTGGATTTTATCCGGGCCTACAGCACTATTCCCCGAGCGAGAGATCGCTGTATGTAGTTCTATGCTGGTGAATGGCACATTATATTCCTCATTAGATGAGGAATGAAAGTTTAAACATTGTTTTTCACTTTGGGCTTTATAAACCTGAAAATTCCTTGAATACATAATATTGCTGGATGAAGTAGAAAATGTTTCACCCAACGTATCAGCAATACCCTGTATATCGCTGATTATTGTGCCATTATTTTCCAGCATGGACAGAGAGTGAGAAGCATATTTCCCATTAATTTTATGGATTTTATCCCAGACTGCTTTTGAGCTGGTGGAAGATGTTATGCTAGAAACATACTTCCTCCAAGAATCCCTTTGGCTTTGTTTTCTTATTCTTCTGACATTTGCCTTTGCTTTTTGAAAAGCAACCAAATTTTCAGCAGTGGGGTACCTTCTGAAAATTCCCCATGCTTTCTTTTGTGCTTTAAATGCTGTCTCGCAATTCTGGTCCAACCATAGTTTTGGATGCTTTGGGTATCTAGTTGACGTTTTTCCCATTGTTTTTTCAGCTGCCTGAATAATACTAGAAGTGACAACTTCAACTGCATCATTGATATCAGCAGTATTGACCATTTCCTCAGTGATGTCAGCCATAGAGGAGAATGCAGGCCAATCTGCCGTTTCCAGTTTCCAGCGTGGTGGACGGGNCACACCTCACAGCAGTAGGTGAGGATAGGTTCTATTGCACTTTTATAGATGATTTTACTGTTGTTATTATCTAGGCCCCACCCATTCTTGGCAATTGACCTCAGTTTATGACTGACACTGATGGCTTTATTGTAAGAATAATAAACGTGATCCCTCCAAGAGAGTTTGGGGTCAAGTATGATCCCTAAGTACTTAAGGTTGTTAACGTTTCGTAATGTCACTCCGTTGATCTTAATGGAAGGCTTTTTGTGTAAAGGATTTTTCTTAGTGAAGACCATAGTAGAGCACTTGGAGTGGTTTATTATTAGGTTGTGGTCTTGGCTCCAGTTGTAGATTCTCTTCAGAAAGTTGTTTGCATAGTTTTGTAGTTTTTCTTGGTTTTGATACGAGAGTAGTATTACAGTGTCATCAGCGTACCCTTGGATGTGTGGATTTCCGTCTTGTTGTGGGTCCTTGTTGAGATTCAAGATTCCATTAAAGAGGATGTTCCACAATAGTGGTCCTGACTTAGAGCCCTGGGGGCATCCCCTAGTGATAGGAGAGCAATGGAGGACCTTACCCTTTTCCACAGCCAGGGCAGATCTATCTGTGAGGTAACTCTTAAGTAGGTTAAAAGTGTTGACAGGACAGAGNGTTCCATTGGATTATTTTATAATCCATTATGTGTTTGAGGCAGCATTTTTCACAAGGGTATCCCTCTTCAGTTTCACAGGAGGTTTATCTTTTGGGGGTGACATTGGTTTTGTCACCTCCATGTTAGGCTCTTCATCAGAGATATCAGAGAACTCACTCATGGACTGAGTCTCTTATCTTTTAGCTTTAGAGAGGGCTGCTTTTAATTTTTGTTTGTTAAGTGGGTTCTTATTTGCTTTCTTAGAACCAACGTTTCTGGTGACTACCCCTGTTTTAGGTAGGGGTGTCTTTGTCTTGATACTCTCCTTTTCTTCGGTTTCTTTTGACTGGATTAGCAAACATTTTGCGTGGCAAGTAAGAGATTCTGTTGAGGAGACAGAAATATCTGTTTGAACCTCACGTCTTTGTGGATTTCAAAACAGCACACGACGAGCCTCTGGATAGGGTATGTTATTGACTGTTTTTACCTGTTGTATCTCTTTTTCTCTTTGCCATACAGGGCATTTTCGGGAGTAAGAAGGATGGGCATCTTTGCAGTTAACACAGCATGGGGTACTGGTTAACACTCAGTACTCTCGTGACCTTTATCCCACACTGTGCACATACGCTCTTGCCACGGCAAGATGTCTGTGAATGTCCAAACCGCTGGCATTTGAAACAACGCAGCGGATTTGGAACGTATGGACGGACAGGGAGCGCAGATAACCTGCTGTAATAAAAGATGGCAATGTCGGCTTGTTAAAGGTGAGAATTAAATGTTTGATTGGTATTAGCTTGCTATCCCGACGAATGGAGATACGTCAGACAGCACTGACGCCTTGGTCTGAAAGGTTCATCTGAATATCTGATTCATCTTCAGATATCAGATCAAACTCAGATATCACACCATGTGATGAGTTCAAACTTCCATGTGGTATGACTGTGACTTCAATGTCTCTCCCAATTTCTTTGCAGCTAGAAGTTTTGCTGACTGTTGAGGTGAGGCAGTTTCTACAAGCAGGTCTCCTGACCTCAATTTTTGTGTTTTTTTCAGGTGTCCGATCATTGATTCAAATAACTTCTGAATCAAGAAAGGGGAGCATTTTGACAAAGGTTTTTCTCCAGTAGCATGCACTATTAAGTAGGATGGCTGAGTGGCAGTGTTTTCTGGCTTGTCTTTATTTTTTAAAGTTTTAGGATCCATGATTAAATAATAATATTTCAGCTCCTAGTGACCCCACCCACCATGGGGCCCAACAAGGGGATGCTGTCACATGGGAGAGTCCCATAGACTGTCACACCAGGGTTTCCCATGACCCTCACAATGCAGTCAAGAAGAGCACATGTTGTCTGACATGTCCGCCCGGTCTGCATCGATCAGTTGACTCCAGGCCGAGGTCAAATGACTCAACGACCAGCCGATTGACTCAAACGAAGCCTGATTTGAGCCTCCCATTTATCCGAAGCAGGGGCCAAAGCAGTGTGTTGGGGACGTTATGTTCCCCTCAACTACCAGGATCCCCCTTTCCGGCATATGGGATACCACGCACGGCAAACACGTGGGTGGGCGTTCAGATCCCAGGGATGGTAAAAAAGAGTTACTAAACCATCTCTGGGAGGCCTCACCACGGACAGGAACCCACATCGAGGGGGATGTGCTCGGGGAGAGAGAGTTTTTATCCCAAGAATACCATTAATACCATCAAAATATCTGTTCGAATTTAAGAGAACACAGTTTCCTCTCAAGGTGTGTTTTGCCATGACTATTAGTAAATCACAAGGACAGTCACTGAAAATGGCCGGCGTCGACTTTAGTGAAGATTGTTTTTCTCATGGACAGTTTTATGTCCCATGTTTCAGAGTAAGCTTTGCGAATAGTCTCGTCATCTTAGCCTCAAAAGGCTGTACTGCAAATGAGGTTTACAAAGAGGTTCTGGGGTAACTGAAACTCTATTTTTCTGTAAGTATTTATAAATTTATTTATTTATGTTTTTTATATATTTACATATAATGTCATTTATGTTTCGAAAAAAAGTTAAACTCAGATTTATCGTATCTCGAAATCCCATAACATTTGAAACTGGAATTTAGATGCATTAGCAGTCGATAGTTTGAAACAAACAAAAATCAGTAATTTTACCAAATTAGCAACAACTAATGATTGAGAATCTTAGTAAAGTACCGAGAGAAGGCTATTTCTATCAAATTGCAAAATCCTAGCGGGCAAAGCCGCTAGTAATTTATAAAAAGCACTTTTTTTATTCTGAATGATAATATATTTAAAGTACGAGGCCCTAAACATTACTCGCTTCAGTTTATACTTTGATGAGATGCTNGCGACAACTAATGATTGAGAATCTTAGTAAAGTACCGAGAGAAGGCTATTTCTATCAAATTGCAAAATCCTAGCGGGCAAAGCCGCTAGTAATTTATAAAAAGCACTTTTTTTATTCTGAATGATAATATATTTAAAGTACGAGGCCCTAAACATTACTCGCTTCAGTTTATACTTTGATGAGATGCTTTCAGAGATTTTAAATAAAATGTTTCTTTAATAGTGAATAATTTTCTCTGTTTATATTTAGGGAGAGATTGGATCTGCACGGATTCGTCAATCCAAACAATATGAATTATTTTAGATTCCGTGCCAAGTGGAAGAAAGGCCTCCCACAGCATACAAACAAACAAAGGATAAGGCTTTACTCGGTGGTGTAGCCCNGTAGGTTCTCCCTTTACCAAGCATGGCAACTTTCCCGTCAAACAAATAAGGTTCCTGGAAGGCTATTATATCAGCTTTCTTTTCGATGGCTGTCTGGACTGCATTTGAAGTGGCCGCCTTACTTCTCTGTAGGTTGATTTGCAGAATATTGAGAGGTTTCTTTGAAAGGTATCTTGGAATGGTGTCCGGGGTGGTATGAGAGTTGTCCATGATGTTTTTCATGTTGGGAGCCATTATTCATATCTTGTTGTCTGTATCTGACTAGCTTTGTACCTTTTGAGCATGATACAACCTTTGTCAAGTGCGTTGTGATCGGTACAGACCGCCTTGTTCTTTGGCACAGTTTTGTTGAATTGTTTACAGTTGTAACATGTGGGTTCCCATTGGAGATTTGGACAGTCTTTAAATTTGTCTCTCTTTGTGCAGTGGGAACGGCCTCCCACAGCAGGATGAATTAGTAGAAAGTTCTTCTGAATGTCCTAATATATTTGACAGTAACATCAAGCCTGCTTCTAACGAGGTTCTGAATAAGGTTCAACCTTTGTATGAAAGAGCGTGCGATCGTTTGAAGAGGTAAATTATACCATCGATTACATACTGTACATAATACGAAATAATATAGTATAGGTATGCATGGCTTAACGACGAGGATGTGTTTCGAGAAATACGTTGTTAATTGAGTATACTTGCTCAAAATGATGCAGTAGGCTATATTACACAATGCATATAGGCTATATGTGACACAACAATAAGTACAGGGTTTATGTATCCGAATATATGTAAACATAGAAAAGGTAGCCCGTAAACGTCTACGAATTTTTCGGCTCCATTCTATTCTCATGAGACTTCCGTGGTTCAGGGGTGCATATATGTATATATGTTATCAAACTTCCACATAGTGCCACAGTTGTTTCGCCTTGCAGAGTGACATAAATTCGAGTAAAGCGCTAAACCGAAGCACATCGAACGATAAGAATTGTGTGTAGTAATGAGTTCTGCACACAAGTTTGGAGTTGAGTTAGAATAGCTCCTACACCTCCACAAAATAATAATAATAATAAACATTTTGTTGATGTTGTCGAAACCGTGTTGTATTTGCTTATTGTGTACTGGCACAATGATGTATGAAACGTTGATGTATGGAAAAAACGTACTAACTAAATAAAAGATTCAACTAGCCCAGTGTTGAGAAAAACGCCACTTCATTGTGCCAGTACACAATAACAAAAATAATAAACATATTAACGCGATATATGTTTTTTAAATATTGTTCGACGAATTTTAGTTTATTCTATTTGAAAATTCCAAGAAATGTTTCAATATTATGTATTTATTGCATTGTAAATTTTTTCTTTCCATGTTTAGTGAGAGATTGGTTGAAGATTCTTGTGGAGATAACACAGAATATCGTGAGAAAAATCCATTGAAAAAGGTCGGATCTTTCTTTAAATCTATGTGGAAGCCAGTTAAGAGGTATGTTTTTGTTTAGTTCGATTTAGTTGCACCATTTGTTTGCCACTTAAACTAACGCCAAATCGAGTGTGGCACTAAACCACAAACATCAAGAATCATATATAGTATTAACATCTAGACAGAAATTTGAGTTCAAAAGCTGTGATTTGATGAGAATGACATAATATTCCCGTATTTTTTGGCGTTGTTTGGAACGCGGTATTGAAAATTGATGGTATACCTTCTTCCAAACAAGTGTCATATCTTATTCAATAAAAATATAAGTTAAAAGTGAAAAAATAAAGCTTTTTCAACGGTAAACTTAATTCAAGCTTAATAGAAAAATTGTTGCTCTCTTTTCGATGTAATATAGCAGGGGTGGCCAACCTGCGGCTCACGAGCCACATGCGGTTCTTTGAAGGATTATTTGTGGCTCTCGATAAATGTACCCGAGTTCCCTTTTCATTTTTGTGTTATTATATTTTAAAAAATTATTATCGTTCCGTATGTGTTTCAAAATGTCTTTTAAATTACTAACAACAAATATGAAAGACTAAGTGCAACGTTGTAACAAATTTCATTTCCGTCCAAGTTAAGAATGATATGACTCATCGAAAACTGCGCGAACGAACATAAACAGTGGCGTAATCGTCCGTTATCGACCGACTCCAGACCGATTTTGAATTTGTAAACTGTCATTGCAACGGACAGTTGACATTGTGCTCTGGAGGAAACAATTTGTATCACTCTTGCTACGGATATAATTTGTAATCTGGAATTTTTGGTAAGTTAACTATAATTTGTTTCGTAATATGTAACACGTGTTGTTATTGTTTTAATAACACAAAACTTGTATTTTCTAAATTTCTTTATTTATTTCCAGTTCTTTTAAAAAAATGACGACAGAGAACGAAAATAAAAAAAGAAAATACGAGCAAGAAAATAGAAGTTTTAATAATGAGTGGGAGGAGAATTTCTTTTTTGTTGACAATAACAGAAAAGCATTATGTGTTATTTGTAATTCTACGGTCAAAAATTATAAAGCTAGCAATTTACGTCGACATTATGAAACCAATCATCCTCAGTTTTCTAATCAGTATCCACCAAATTCCAAATTAAGATCAGATAAACTTGCTTCTTTAAAATCAAATTTAAATAAACAACAGTCAATTTTGACGACCTTTAGCAATCAAGCTAATAATGTGGCTGAAGCCAGTTTAGTTATTGCCTGGAATATTGCTCGTGAAAAACGCCCGTATGGAGAGGGAGAGTTTATTTAAAAAACTTGGAAGATGTACTTAAAGTTTTAGATCCAAATAATGCAGCATTGCACATAGTTGTTTCGCAAATTCCCATCTCGAGACACACAACCAAATGACGCATAACTGCAATTAATACATCTCTTGAATATAATTTAAAAAATGATTTGAAGAAATGTATTGCATTCAGCTTAGTCCTTGACAAATCGACAGATATCATAGATCTTCCGCAATTGGCAGTTTTCATACATTTTGTTTCACCTGATTTCGTTGTTAAACAAGAATTATTAGATTTAGTAGCACTTCAAGAGTCAACCCGCGATGTCGATATTAAAAATGCATTCGATTCCATAATGAAAACTTTTGATGTGACTCTTAATAAACTTCTAAGCATTGCGACTGATGGAGCTCCGACAATGCCGGGTAAAAAAGTCAGTCTTATTGGGCTTTTAAAAGATGATTCTCAAATTCCACAATTCATACCGATTCACTGCATAATTCACTGAGAACATCTCGTTACAAAATATTTAAAATATCCTGATGTTATGAAAACAGTGTTACACATTGTAAATTACATTCGCACCAATGCAAAAAATCATCGACAATTCAAAAATTTCCTTGAAGAATTAAAGGATGAAGAACTTCCAAATGACATGAATTTCTTTTGCATTATTAGATGGTTATCTAGCTACAACGTATTAAATCGATTTGTAGATTTGTTTGATCTGATAACTGCATTTCTAAAAGAAAAAAAAATAACCTATTCAGAATTAGACGATGACGAGTGGTTACAAGACTTAATGTTTTTGACTGATGTCATGGAACATTTGCAAACACTGAATTTACAATTGCAGGGGAAAGATAAAATAATATCTGACCTCTCACAATGTATATTTAGTTTTTAAACTAAATTACAACTTTTTCAAAAGGACATTAAAAGTAAAACATTTTGTCATTTTCTTCGAATTAAAAAAATTTGTTCCAATATTAAACAAGAAAAACTCAACAAGTATATAAAAAAAGCTAGAAGGAATATTGACGGAATTCCAAAATAGATTTCAAGACTTGAAATATTTTAAATTGTCTCTTGATTTTTTTCTGAATCAATTTGAAATTAACATAATTCAAGGTGAGTTTTCCATTTCCAATATAATTATGACCCAAAAAGCATCTGGAGAATTAGAATTAATAGAGATGCAAGAAGATCAAGCTCTACAATTAAAATATAAGTCGACGTCGATTACTGAATTTTGTACCAGAATCAAAGTATCCTGAATTAAAAAAAGCTGCTTGTCGAATTATTTCAATATTCGAAACAACGTACTTATGTGAATCATTTTATTCCACTTTAAAATTCGTGAAATCCAAACACTAATCAGTATTAACTAACCAGCATCTGAAAGAATTACTGAGAAGTGCTGTCACCAATTATTCACCAAATTTTAAAGAATTATCAAAAGAAGTAAAATAAATGTGTTTAATTTTTAATATTTAAATTCAATACACATATTTTGTACTTTTATTTATATGTTTTCAATAAATATAATTTCTGTAAAAAATTTTTTAATACCTTTTTTGCATACCTTTTTAATACGTATTTAATTGCGGCTCAGACAATTAAGGAGCTTGGCCACCCTGGTAATATAATATTTGCAATCGATCAATAGAGATAAGCTTGAACCTCGATATAGTGCCGTCGATATATTCTGATTTAATTTGAATTTTCCAATGAGTAATATCACTTGTAACATTATCTTTTTTCTATATTCAGAACCGTGCATAAGTGGAGAGGAGGTGAGGAATCCGAGTATGCTCGGTTGAAGTAAGGTCTCTTTGCCAATATCAGAAGAGATTTATTTTGGATTTGATCCGAGTTTGTCTTGGGTAAGTGTTTATCACAATACTTATGTATTTTACACTAAAGATTTAGGAATTTTTACACTCTCACTTTATAAATACAGTATAACATAGTCGATGACCCTGTTGTACAAACATCACATAATTAAATAACGAGATGAAAGATGAAAAAAGACAAAAGGTAGAAACAGATTAATGCTATTGCGATTTTGTATACATAACTAGGCTTTAAGGGCCTCGGGCATACATCAGGGGCGGACTGGCCATGTGGAAAATTCCACATGGGCCGTATACAATTTGGGCCGTTTTTTTTCTAAATATGTACATAATGTACCATTTGGTTAAGTTTAATTTTAAAAAATTCATTAATTTTTTTGTTAAGTAAGGTAAATTTCAATTCTTAGATATAATATAGGTACAGTATATGTATAGGCAGTGCCGTAACTAGCCATTCCTGTGCCTTGTGCAAGAACTTGCATTTGGGCCCCTTAATTAATTAGGTTTGGAAAAATAATAAAACAAACACGTGCATTTTGGGACACTCTTTCAAATGGGCCCTGCACGGGTGCACCTGCCTAGTTACAGCACTGTGTGCAGGCCTGTATCATTTTACCTGGCCCTACCCATATCCGAAGTTAAATTAGTTTGGCCGATCTGTGTCAAACACTACATTAGCCCGATTCGGCCCAAACAGAAAGCATCCTAGGAGAAAAATAATCAAAACTACCTTCTAAACAGAGAAAATTGGTGATTTGTTTACATTGCTAGAAACTGTTCACCACTCCTATTAATCTTAATGCTAAACTATAGAAATGCAAGTTATTAGTTTTATACCTAGCCACTAAAACAATGATTGTAGTCATAACAAATTTAATGGCCGCTTATATTATTTCCTTTATTTTAGGCAAGCAAAAAATGTTATTCAATAATAATTTCTCTGTATTCCAAACGATTTAATTAAAAATAATGTATTTTGTAGTGTGAGGCCGGGACCTCACCCCCTCTTTAATGGGAAACTGGTTGTCGAGCTAAAGCTAATAAATCGAGGATTTATTTCGTAAACAGGAACGAGTGTAAGACGATTTAATTGTCACATTCCCGGATCAAATTCACACGTCCTCGATCTAGATCAGGGAAGGTGGGAGAGAGAGCAACCGCGGAGATTTTGACTGTCATCTTACAGCGAGTTCAAAGCACATTAGACCAAAATTTACAGGCCCATTTCAAAAATTAAGCAGTATTTTAATACAGTTTAATCCAGTAGCTACTCAACACAATATTATTTCAGAATTGCAACATTTTAAATCGTCATGGAATATTTTAAAGGAAAATGTCAATGAAACTTTTATAAAATTAAACAAAAATGAACATTCTACTGATGATCAAGTAGAAACTAATAAAGATGCGATTTTATCCTCTTACTGCATTGCTTGCAAAAATTGCTCTATTTGTTGTTATAATATATTATTCAGATATAAC
>NW_019385272.1:354624-355651 GCF_000671375.1 Centruroides sculpturatus
ATGGTCTAGGGTCCATTCGTATTCGTTTGTTCGATAAGCCAGTAAAAACCGTAGACTTCTCTAAATGTATTTTTAATTAATAGATTATCTAACGCACTTAATAAATAAGCAAGTTCAATATAATTAACTCTGTTATATTAGATTTAATAGATTCTCTACGCCCTCTAAATGCCAATTCTCGCTTCGATAACATCTACTAATTAAAATATATCTATTAGCCATAACTATCTCGTTATAATTTTCAATATTTATTTTATATTATGTACTAATGTTAAATTCTATTCTATTTTGATTTTCAAATTGCTTCAATTTTACGAAATAATCGATGGAGATTTAGGATTTTCATGTCTTTTGCCAGCTTTACTAAAATTATTTAAATCATCAAAGCCAATCTCATTTTACACACTAATTTTATTTGAAAATAGTAGGCAAGGCCAACAAAACAATTTTTGCATTTTTATGCATCCACAAAGCCATTTTATATCTTCATAAATTTTATCGTGAAAATGTCAAACAGATTTTTCTGTTGACGTATTTATATTTAATTTAGGCATTGGTCTTTCTCTTTTAATAATGTTTTCTTTTTCATTATATGGTCTCGAGCCAAAACTTTTTGAAATAAATTTTCGATATCNACACAAAATGTTTTAGACACTTGTTAACTGGAAGGCTTGGCAAATCCTAAATTCCCTATTAATATGCACTTAATTTTCTGAGCTTCAAAGTGTCATATATTTGATGAGGAGGATGAGGTGAAAAGCACTGCTGATTTAGAAATAGTTTGGCAAAAATTTTTGCATATGAATAGAGAATACCTCCAGACGACCAAGCAATCAGGGGCATGCCGTGACATTTGATGATAGGGAAGCTGTGTTTCTGTAACAAGCAACTTCCAGTCAGTGACGGTCTAGGGTCCATTCATATTTGTTTGATCGATAAGCCAGTAAAAACCTAGACTTCTCTAAATGTATTTTTATTTAATAGATTATCTAATGCACTTAATAAATAAGCAAGTTCAATATAATTA
>NW_019385273.1:0-11227 GCF_000671375.1 Centruroides sculpturatus
CTTATAATGTATATAATTTGTAATTTTAGAGCAAAGTATCATCATCTCCAACTAATTCTATTCCTAACTCATCAAACAATGCATCTATTGAGTACAGTTCTCCTAACATATCACATATGTATGCAGAAGTTCAAAGGCATCCTAAAAATCCATATGAGAAGTTAAAAGGTCAGTCAGATTCAGATCATGATACTGATGAATATGATGATCCAGATAAATTTCGAAGGAACAGAAAACAATGGCCAAATTTTCAGTCTGATTTATATGAACCACCTCCAGTTCCAGAAAAGCAAAATATTTATGATGATGATTTGGCATCTATTCCTGAAATATGTAAATATATTTTTGAATGTTGATAATTTGTTTTAATTAAAATGTTTTATATTCTTAGTTCACAAAAAATTTCAGGAATTAAAAAATTAATCAAGAGAACTTTTCAGATGAATACTGTATTTTTGAATATAAGATGTAACATAAATCAATTATACTGTATTTAAGCTTATATTAGAATATTACATATTTAATAGAAATAAAATATTTAGAAATTGAATAAAATTATAAAATGTAAAAATAAAAAATGTGTATAAATTCTAATTGTCATTTTCTGAATTTCAGCTCATAATCAAGAACAAAATGAAGATTTATCAAATACAATAGCTGGCCAAGCAGTTGCTGGAAATGTTGCTTCTGCTGAAATACCTTATATGACTCCACCTGTATCTCAGTCTAATATTATTTCGATAGTAACATCTCAAGAAGAAAATAATTTTCAAGGTATAACTTCATCTTGCATAAAGAAATATGTATTTAGAAAATTTTTCATAAAATAAGATTTATTTCTATCGATATTTGGAGGTTGTCACAATCATATCATTATGTTTATATGTAAATAATTATTGTGGTAACATCCAAATTTAGTTTACAACTACATCACAATATTCATTTGTATGTGTATTATATATATATATATATATATATATATGAGTATTGTATGTATGTATATATATATATATATATGAGTATTGTGATTTAACAAGTTATAAACTACATATTATGAATACAATTGTAATAAATTCTATTTCTATGAAAATACTTGTGATAAATGGAGAGAAAATATTCAAAAATTGACATTTATCAAAATATATATGTTAATATGATCAATTTATTGGATTAATATAATAATGTATAATTTATTATTTTCAATATTTTTGAATTGGCTACAAATTTAGAATAATTGTGGATACATATAAGCATCTATACTGAAACCTGATGCTATGCAATGATACACCAACAACTGCTGTAAATCATCGGGTAATAATTGGAAATAATAATTATAAATTACAAATGAATTTAACAATAGATGGAGGTGTTAGGCATTAATGATTTACACCAGGCATTACAGCATGAGTGGCTGCGACTGTGCGACATCTAGTGATGGAACTTAGAAGTTTCTGCACTAGCTATTCCTCCAATCAATGTTGTCAATGCAATGATTCTGGGGCCTTACGGCCGCATTTGCTCAAAACTACGTGCTCACTTGTGCAACAAACCTAAACCTATTTCTAACTAATATAATCAATAACTTTCTTCCAATTTTTCTTTACAGCGGATTCGACATTCAAGAGTGTAAGTCAATCAAACCTTGGCTTAAGTACATTACCAAAGAAGATAGGTTTAGGTTTGTTGCACAAGCGAGCCAAAGTGAGTGTTTGCGTGACTTGTGGCCATAAGGCCGCAGAATTATTGCATTGACAAAATCAGGCGCCAACGTCATCTTCGTCATCGAACCCCAGGACCTAACCAAAGCAGGGACCAGCGGCCTCACCCCCACGACATCAGGAATAGGCTAGGTGTCGCCAGGTAGTGAGATGATGTTGCGGGAGATGCGATTGTTTTCTAACCAATTCTTGATTTCGATACAGGAATATAATAAGTGCCCACGTATCAGACACTCTTCTAATATGGAAATTGTAGATCACAGCCATCTCGAGGAACTTCTAAGTTCCACCATTAGATGTCGCATAGTCACAGCCACTCACACTGTAAAGCCTCGTATGATTTACAGCAGTTATTGGTGTATCATAATAATTGTGGCAAAGTTTGTCACCATTCTTCAGTAGGAAATAATGCTAATATGTCTTTTAATAATGCTAAAATGTCTTTTAATTTCATCTTAAATCTCACCATTCCTTAGCATGCATATATTTGTAATAAACTGAAATCTGTTTTTTATGCCTGAGGAGGAGTTATACTAAAATAGATATTTAATTTTCGTAATTTTATATATTTTGTTGATTTCATGTTGTACTTTTTACTGACATATTAAATTTTACAAAGTGGCTATTTATACATATAGTATGTATATGCAATTGGCTATTTATACATATGATATGTATACTCAATTGGCTATTTAACCCTTTTAAAGCCATGATGTAAAGATGATAGTTTTAATGTTATTTATAATTTAGGATATCCTAAATTTCGATTATCAATATCCTAATTATGATATCGATTATCAAGAAATGAGAATTAAAAATAATGGCATTGAGGAAAATCTTGATAGCAAAATATCAAAATTTTATAATACATCGGTGGAAACATGTTCTTGTTCATTTTGGAATTCTTTTAGTGCACCATGTCGTCATATTCTTATGATAAGAAAATATAATAATTTGGACATATTTTCAAAAACTTGCTTTCATGCAAGATATATTATTTCAATTGAAAATGCACTAAGTATGGATACAGATGAAGTAAATGTAGACATCGATGATCATATTGAAGATGAAACTTTTACTGATGATTTTGATTGTCCCAACAAACTATTATCGGATAGGGAAAAATTTAATATGGCACTGGCGATAACTAAAAATATTGCAGATATTTTGTCTAATTATGGAACGCAAGCCTTCAATAAATATGTAGAGGAATTAAAAGTAATAGAAAGCAATGCAAGAAATGGAATTTCTCTTTTTGAACATGAGAATAGTGGGCTTAAAATTGAACCAGAACCTGAAGAACAAATTTGGTCTAATAACGAGCCCTGCTCAAATCGATCAAATAAAAACTTAAAATTCAAAACTAAAATTAAATCCAAAGGACGTCTGAAGAGAAAGACTAAGCAGACCAAAAAAAAATTAAAATACAGAATAAAAAATAATATATTTATTTTACTTTATTGGTTTACCTACTAATCTACTTTAAATTTCATTACCTATATTTCACTGATTTAATGATACTTCATAGTTTATTGGTTACTTTATTGAACAACATTGTAACTGAACTTTAAAACTATAATTATTTATAATTGTGTAGTTATTATCAAAATATTAATTGTAATAACAGCGCATACAGTCGGTATCCAGCCAGAATATAGGAATATACAGTCAGTATGTATAAATAGCCAATTGCATATACATACTTTATGTATAAATAGACACATCCTAAATTTTATTCTTTCCACATTTTTATTATTATTAACAATTTTTAACCTGTCAAAAATGATGAGAGAAGAAATGAAAAATTGAGTTATACTGAAAACTATGCAAGCTTTATTTGAACTATAAAATTTCTTTACACAACATTCTTCCTGAAGACCATGTCAGCTCTTGATAATTTTTGTCATCCTGAATCTGAAATATAAACTTCTAAGTTCTTGCTGTTGTAGCATCGTAATCTAATTTACCTAATTTTGTCAGTCTTTGAATTTGGATGTGTATCATCTGGCAAAATTCATATACTTAACTTGGGTGGAAAATGTTGTCCATTACCAATGATGATATCAAGTGGATCTTGTCAATGCTATTTTCAAGATTTAATAATTTTTGAGTTTCAATTCACTTACATTGAAGAAAATCAATTACTTCTGATGCTATGGCTTAGGTTAAAATTAACTATAATGTGCTGTGTTAAAATTAATCTAATAATAAGAAAAATTACTGTTTTTACAAAAATTTAATAGTGAGCAAAAACAATTATCAGTTTTACACATTTAACAAAATTTAGAATAATCCTAAGGTCAATTTATAGCCATACTACATCATCACTAAAATAGAAAGTGTATTAATACATTTACAGTTATTGCTATAATATTTCAAGTTTTATTTTTATCTTTTTCTAACAAAAAAAAATTTTTTTATTGTGATCGACTTTTTCATACTATAACATAGTATAATCTCATTTACCATGAAAAATTTAATTAAAATTTTAATATGAAATTTATTTTCTAAATCCTAATGTCTCTTACTTTCTTTGTCCACACAATTAAAAAGTGTGCACTTGTGCCTCTAAGAAATTTCACTTTTATTTAAATTAGCCAAAGGTACCTGTAACTGGTTGTGTGTGCCAACTCTTCAAGTATAATCCGTTTCATGAAATTGGTTGTGGAACAAAATTCCATGTAATAATAGCAATGTTTCTATTAATTTTAATAAAAAGTTGATGGAACATATCAAATTCAAAACCATCCTTTTTAATCCAAATACTTGCTGACTTAACAAATGTGAGCAGAAATTTAAATTACAACTTTTCAATGTATATATGCTCTTTATAAGCAATTGTGCTATTGTATAAATAATCCAGTTGTTCAAAAAAATATAAATGAATAATGAGACTATTAATAAAAATTTCCAAACAATAAAATGCAAAATAATAATAAACATTACTGTTTTTAAAATAATGTTTTTTTATATAACTGAATAATTTTCTATCTATATTGTTTTCCTGTGTTAACCATTTCCAGAATTCTTCTATGCTTGTTTTATCTTACGGTCATTATTTGCAATATAGAGAAACTTATTCACAGTAATAAAAATTAATCTGTACAATGAAAAATGGACATAAATTTCAATTGCCTATCAAAGTACAGTACTTGTTCATTTAACTGGAGAATAGAATGTGTAGTCTATTGTGATTTGCCAAGCTGATGCATAATGCATGTCTTGTTACTACCAAAGTTTTGCTATGTAAATTTATTCTTTAGAATTACAGTATAGTGTTGTTTATCCAAATCAATTGGGGACTGGGGTTGTTCAGATAACCAATTATGTACAAAAAATTATATTAACCAATCACATGCTGAAATTTTTCTCCGTTGCGTGTCGCTTTGCGTTGAATTTTCATCGATGTTAAGCCTAACGAAAATTTTTATAATAATAATCGTAGCTATTGAATCGTTAAAAATTATTTCTTTATTTTGTACAAACAAAATAAATACAGTGGAACTTCAGTATACGACCTTAATCCGTTCCTGGTGTTTGGACTTATACCGAATAAGACATATACCAAACCAACCTTTTCCATAAGAAGTAATGTAAAAATGATTAATCTGTTCTCATGTAAAAAAAATGACTGGCTTTAAACACCTTGCTTTCCTGGCTAGTTCCTCCTTGATTTTTCATGAGATCAGCATGCATCTTTTTAGCTTTCTTGCAAATAATTGCTTCTGAAACGCTGTTGCCAGCAGACTGTTTTTCAGTTATCCAAAGCAAAAGCAATTTCTCAACATGATCTAATGTCTTTAATCTCTGTTTAGAAATTGATTTAACCCCTTTCGCAACATTAGCAAATTTAATAATGTCTTTATTTTTCATGATTGTCAATATTGTTGTTCTCGAATACGGTATACAACAGTTAAATCTCGAACACGCATGCCACCTTCATATTTCTCAACAACATCTTTTTTCACTTCCATTGTGATTCTAGTCATTTATTTATTTTTCTGTTGCCTTTTTGCAGTTCATGACAAAAATCTGAAGACTGTCAATGTTAATATAAATTTGACAAAAATCTGAAGACTGTCAATGTTAATATAAATTTATAAAGGATTTTGTGTGTACCAATTATAAAAGTTCTATGCATTTATTTTTAAAAATAAAATTCATTATTTAAGTTCAAAATTTTCTATTTGCAAAATTTATTTACTAATAAATTGTTATTACAATTAAAAATATTTAAATATTTTCTAATTTTAATTTAAGAAGCTCCTTACACAATCATTAGTGTGAGAGAACCTTTGGCAAAAGTTCGGCAACAAACTAAGCAGAAAGGAAGAGTTCAGGATTATCAGGTTGAAATGTTAATGTATTTCTGAGAAATTATTTATATAAACTCTGAATTTAGGATAGTAATTTTTTTTTTATGTAGGCAAAATACAATGAAAATGAAAATTATTATTCTGAAGTTACTGAAGAAGAACAGATGTATGCAGAAATAAATTCTGCACAAGAAACTGCACAGTTTTCAGATCAAAGAAATTTAGAATTACCTCCAGCACCACCGACTGTAGAAAGTTTAAAATCTGTAGCTCAAGCTCATTCAAGACAAGGTAGGCAGATAAAAAAATTTTCAATAATTTTTAATTATACAGTATATTATTATTATTATGAAACATTAATTATTAACACATTTTATATTTTAATAAAATTAACAAATCATTAGAGAACAAATGTATATTTTGCTTCCTTCTTCACATTATTATGGAATATCTTAATTATTCATAAAAATATTAAATAATGACAATTGATTTTAACAACTGAAATATTTTTATAGCATCGATAGCATCTACATCATCCAGTGGAAGTTGTGTGCCAAATGTATTAACCTCAGGGACATCTGCACCTTCTCCAACAGATATGAATGGATTGTACTCAGTTGTTGATAAATCGAATAAACAACGAAAAACCATACACTTGGGAGAGGGTGCAAGCTTATTAAATTTTAATGAAGCTGGGACCAAAATAGAAGATATGTATGCTAAAGTGCGAAAGAAGCGAGTGCAGTCAGTGAGATGTTCATCCGATGCGGATGACAGTAATAAATTTGAAGGCATTTCTGATGATGTGTTCAATGTATCGACTCCTGTATGGATACCGCGCAGTCCAAATGGAGAAGAATTTTTTACAAACACTAATCTCTATGTACCTGCGGTTCCAGTTCATTCTGTTGAAGCAGATTATCCACCGAAAGATTGGAATGAAAATGTCGAACCTGGATATGAAGCTATTAAAAATCAGAAAAAAGAAGAAAGTGAACCTGATTATGAAAAAGTAAGGGAAGATTGTGATGATCCTCTTTATGAAAAAATAAGGCAGCAACCACAAAATGGAAATGGTGAACCAACATATGAAAAATTAAAACAAAGGACTAATAGGAAAACAGATGAAATAGAACAATCAAGAATTGATAGCAATGCATCAATCAATAATTGTTCTGGATCGCTAGAAGATTCTGATCCTGGATATGAGGAAGTTAAAAAAATTCAAAGATCAGATAGTGATGCTACTGATCCAGGATATGAGGCTGTGAAAAGAAGTCTTTGTGATGACCCAGATTATGAATCTGTTAAAGTGAATAACAACATAGATTCTAATGGCCCAAATAATTACAAAGTAACACAAAGTGTAGATTTTAATGGGATATCATCCTGTGATGAATCGGAACCTGGGTATGAAAGTGTTAGACATAATGAAAACTTACCAGATGACGAGGATCCAGACTATGAGAGAGTTCACAGAGCAGAGAGTGAGGTAGACCCAGGTTATGAAAGAGTAGGTCGACATAATGTTGAAGATCCAGATTATGAGAGAGTCCAGCATTGTGAAAGTGACTTTAGCGATCCAAATTATGAAAGAATAGATAGGGAAGAAATTGACTTCACAGAACCAGGATATGAAACTGTAAAATATGATCAAGAAAATATACAAACTGATACAAGCACAAGGCCAAATTCCTTTCCAAACAGTTCAACAGATTGTAATTCTAGACGGATTGAAGTTTCTATATATTCAAAATACACTCGAACACACAGTTGCAGCGAGCTTACTAACAGTGACGAACAAGGTATATCAATTTCCAACGAAAATCACACCGAGTTATCATCCACCACACATACATCTGTGATAATTAATAAAAATGAAGAGGTCATAGACGACCAGAAATTTCTAACCCATGATGCATTTCAGTAAAATGAAATATCTTTTTGATTTTTTTAATTCCAAATGAGCTTGCAAGAATTTACATAATTGTATTATTATAAATTTCATATAGAAAGATTTAAACTAGATAATTGGTGCTAAAAAGTAATTCCAGAGATTATCATCAGGATTTAATGATCATTTCATTAGTAATCAAAATGTAAGTTTTGTACATCCTTGTTTCATTTGATTCAGATATTTTAAAAGTTGTTTATAATTATTTCTTGTATATAATAACAGATCAAATGCACATTTTGTTACACATTATAATAATTTATATTTAAATGTTAATTTTTGTGCCATTATATAAATAATTATTTTGATAGTAAGTTGGCATATAATTATTGTAGTTTTTTCTGTATATGTGGCAATAATTTTTGTCTGTTTGTTTCATAAAGAAAATTAAATATATAACTTTATTCCAATAAATTATGCATTTCATTGTTTACAGTGAACTACCTGAAATTCGAGTACTGGTAACCCAATTCTGCATTTGAGCAATTGTTAATCTTAAACACTTCACTTTTATACACTCCTGTGAATATCAAAATGTAAATCATACAAATATATAAGATTTTAATTTCGTAATCCAATGAATTCTATATACAACAACTAATTGTATTTCAGGTTATTCACTGTATTTGCATAAATGTTTTATGTGAATTATTTTTAGATGTACACATCTATTTAGTGCAACTGTTATAAACCTTAAAAGGTTGTTGATATCATGTTGTGATAAAGTTTACATGATAAAATATTAACACTTTTCCTTTGTAATAATCAAGGCCAGATTTTTAGTTATTGATTTTTGTGCATTCATATATCTTTTAAGGTATTTGTCCTATAATTTTGAATGCTTTCTCAGTGGAATTGGTGTTTTTGGAAGTATAAATTATTATTCAAAAATATATAAATATATACATATAATGAAGATTCATGTATTATTAGTTAAATTTGTGCATTACATGAATGGTTAGTTGATTATAATGATTTATAATCAGCTTCCAGACTACTTTCATTGTGTGTGATGTCTTTCAATCAAATTTATATTTACAAAAAATTGTCTGCCAATGAAAATTTTTATGATATTGGATCGAAAAATGTGCAAAATGGCTAGAATATTGTAATTTATATATGAAACGACAACAAGCTAATGTATTATTATAGTACAAATATTTGTTTTAAAAGCTTCCTATAAGAATAAATAACGAATATTTACGGTTTATGGAACTATTATGGAGAATCTTAATTATCTTTTCAACAGTTTTATTTATAAAATGAGATTTTATGGAAATAATATACTTTGTATGCCAAGGAAATTGTTTTATAAATTTCTGAAATTAAAATAATTTATTTAACAGAAGTATTGTATAAGAGATTTAAATTTTTTTTATTTAAACTATTTAACAATTTGGAATAATTAAATTCATTATAATAAAATTATTTAAACAATGAATTTTGTGTAAAATTGAAATTTTTTTGATAATAGAATCATGAATTAAAAATTTCTGTTTATAGTTTTGTAAATAATTTTCAAAGTCGGAAATTTGTTTTATTATTATAATTTATTTATTATTATATTTTCAGAAATTATTTTTATTATTATAAAAATAATTTTAAAACTGTACACTCATCAACTGTTAATGTTTGTCAAACTGAAATGGCTTCACTTTGATATTTGCATTAGTCACATCTTTGGTTATATCTATTCCCAATGGACACCTGAAAATGAAAAGTCAATTTAATCTTTTAGTATTTTTATTGATATTTTATTACTATCAGTAATAGATATATTTGTGTCTGCAATTGAATTTTTAATTTAAACAATATCTTTAAAAACAACTCAAATATGCAAAGGCATATCAGTAGTTCTATAGCATGCTTTTCCAAATGACAATCATCTATACCAATATGAAAGTTTAACTAGTTTCTAGGAAACTAAGAACAATACGCAATAAAGTATTGTTCCTGGTTTATCAGACTGGGCTTATTGTAAAACACATTTTCAGTTTAATTAATAAGTTGTCAAATTTGAATCATGCAACCATACATGTTCCTCAAAGTTTCCAAGAATTTAACCACATTGTCATCTCTATTCCTTTATAACTTTAGCTACGATCAAATCTCACTTCCTCTTGTACCACAAATGACAAAAAACTTTCTTTCATGTCTCAAATTTTAGATGAATTTTGTGTGTAGTTGGTTATAATAGTAGAACTAGAAGTGCTACTATTGAATATCAGAATAAAGGTTTATACTATTTGTCAGGCACATAATGTTTTATTTTCAATCAAACAAAAAGTGTCAAATAGTTTTAAGTGCAAGTATTTATGTATAGCAACATAGTTTTGTTTATACGCATGCCAATTCAGGAAAGGAGCTTCCACCATTCTCTGCTAACATGTTTTTTCTGAATCTGTTGGAACAAGCATGAATGGAGACAGCCAGATTGCTCTACTACATGCCAAAAGCTACTTCATCTGAAACATGGTGATCATGTCCTTTTTTTAAGAGCCTTTTCTGTCTTTCCTAGAAGAACATTAGAATGCTTGAGTATGATTTCAAAGTACAGTGGGTAATCGGTTAACGAACACTTTCGAGAAAGATTTTTATGTTCGGACAATGAACATATGATCGGATAACGAACACCTCACAGAATAAATACAAGAAGAAGCGATGTAAAATAATGAATACCGATTGATTTTCTCTTGTCTTCAGGTAACAATTTGAAACACTTCGGAGTGCTGGAGGCGTCGACATCGACGCTTAAGCCAGTTTATACCGATCGGATAGTATTCCTCTGAACTTTGAAACTCTCCCTTGTAATTCCAGTCTTTTATTTTTCTGACAAAACAATTCTTTTATGTATTCACGAGACTGTCGGGTAGGCACTCGTTAAGTTTTGTGTCTGTTTTTCTTTTCGAAAGGTGAGAGTATAATAACAAAGATAGAGAGTGGGCAGAAGATGCCTAATGTTGCTAGGCAGTATGGCGCGAACAGGTGTACAGTAGGCCGAAATTCAATCTTATTGTACTTAAGAAAAATACAGTATAATCAAGAAAACTCAAGCAGCTAAAGGAGTAACAAAGATCACATCTGAGATATTAATTTAATTACGAAAAATCCTGAAGAAGAGAGAAAAGCAATCGACATTAGACAGATTCTTTAACCCTTTCAAACGGAAAAATCATGACTATTAAAAATGCAAGACTATGTATGTATGTATTTTTATTATTACATATAAATAAACGTAG
>NW_019385273.1:12736-31831 GCF_000671375.1 Centruroides sculpturatus
TGCTGTTCCGCGACGAAGACAAGCTTTGAACAACGGGCGTAGTCGAACGGTACACACTCGGTAAGTAATCCTATAATTTTTTGTTTATAGCATAGTTTATACGGATTACTCCCAAAAAATTATACGTGTTTTGGAAATGTTGAGTCGAATTAGTCTAGAATCGGTTAATTTTATAGAAGAAAACCTTTCGAACAGCCTTAGTCCGTAAAGTTCCCACCTATCGGGCTGCGATTGGCTCATGTATTTAATCGTTCCTACAACGTAAAATTCGATTAGCGTGGAACGTATCTAAGCGTTATAGGGGGTCTACTGTATATGCATGTCTGACAATGTCATTGTTGGAACATTACCATTACTTGCCTGAATGGATAGTATAAATAGGTCTTAATGCATGCTTCTGATTTAAAACTAGATATTTATCATTCTCTATTACTGTAATCATATACATTTTACTTGTTTCAACATATAATTACAGTAGATCTACTTATTGGAATTATAAATATTTTTACCAAAATCAGCCAGGGTATCTACCTGGAATTCTCAAAAATTTTTATCTGTCTGAAATAACCTGAATGTTTTGGGGAATTTTTATTGTTCACATACAGAATTAAGGCAAAATAAGAAATGTGTGATGATCCTCTGACTTCATATATTGTTTCAGTGGATGTCTAAATCAGTTTAAAAATAAGTGTACCCACTATATACACTATATATATATATACAGGTGGTTCCCAGGTTATAATGCACCCAACTTATGCCAATCTGATCTTATGACACTATTCATAATAAATCTGGTTCTGACATACAGTGACCTGAAGTTACGACACAATGTCAGCGGTGTAGTACAGGATGCAAGCTGGAACTACTTTTTGTTATTGTTGTTCAGTACATCATAGGAAGACATTGAGCACCATTGTGGTACATTGTTCTCACGTTAGTTTATAATGTTTCTTATCTTTTTGCCCTCTATTATGGCTCTCAAGTGTAAAGTTGATTCTACTGATGGCAGTGTGTCATTTTATAAATTGTTTAATTTGTTAAGAACCAACTTACTATGAAATTCGACTTACAAAGGAGATCCCTTTCTACGGCTTGATGTAACTCAAACTGCCTACATATATATATGTCAGCCTTGTCATGAAGAACAATGTCAGCCTTGAATAAAAATTCTCATACTGGCACTTGGTACAAGCTAATAATCATAGATGAAATTGCATTCTACAGGGTGTTTTCTATTGTACAAACTTCTAACCAATAGAAACAACAGCTTGGCCATCTGGCAATATTAATAAGACTGTAATGTAATTATAAATAACCCACTAAGAGATTTAAACTATGATTTTTGTGAGAACTACCATGTTTCTCCGAAAATAAGACCTAGCACAGGTTTTGCTAAATTGCAAAATATAAGACCTCCCCCTGAAAGTAAGATCTAGCAAAGTTCTTTTTTAGTCGTAATGGTCATCGACAGATGGTTGAAAGTGGCCGTTGGCTTTTTGAAAGTACAGCCACTGATTGGTCAGCAGACAATCACGTCATGCGGCATGATTTGCATAAGACTATGGCTTGGAAATCACAGATTTGCATAACATTACGGCTGGTGATCGCTAATTGGTCGGCCGGGAATCACGCCCCATCACATTTGCATAGTGCTACGGTTCAGTAAGCACTAATTGGTCATCGAGCCCTATGTCGACGCTATGAAAAGGTCAAGTTGAAGCAAGTGTGGGAAGTCCTCTCCAGCACGGGAACTTCGTAAGTTCAGTTCGACACGACCGGATATACGTCAAATAAAATAAATCAAAAAAATATATATAAAAAAAAATAAGACATCCCCTGAAAATAAGACCTAGCGCATCTTTGAGAGCAAAAATTAATATAAGACACTGTCTTATTTTCGGGGAAACACGGTAGAAATAATTATAATTTATAATTGATTTAAAATTTTTTAAATTAAAATATATAATCTTGAAATTTATTGTAAAAAATAAAAAACATTGTTACAGAAAAGCCAATCTAAACAATTACTAATTAATGAGAATTTCAAAAACTATAGCTATTTCAGTGTTTTTCAACCTTTTTTATCTCGCGGCATACTTGAACCTATGACACAATTACAGAAAAAATCGCATGATTTCAAGTTGTGTTTGTAAGAATTCTATCTCCATATTACTCGCCAATTAATCTAATTCTTTTGTCTGTATTTATTGTGAATCAAATAAAACAGTATTGTTGTTCCTTAAAATAGCAACAGGTTACAATAATAGTTATTTAAATTAATAATTTTCATTTACATTAAGTCTTAATTTGCATTTAAAAGTGACATAATTGCCTTTAGAAACCTGCCCAATGTTCAGCTATTTCTAAGTTAAATTAATTTGAATTATATATAGATAATTATAGATACATTTTTGATTTAAAGAAAATTTCATTTTAAATGAAGTAACACAGTGTTATGCACAAATAATTTTGCTTATGAATATATAGTTTTCACTACATTATGTATATGTTTGAGTTTTTCATTGTTAAAACTTCTTTAAATTGATTAAGTGTACATGTCAAAATTATAATGAATATTGTTCTTTGGGCTTCTTTACAAAATAGTTTATTTAATAACCTTCAAAAATTTTCAAAAAATTACTTATGGCAGCTGCTATTTCATTGCGAATGTCTCTCTTTAATCCGATCAATTCAGTTTTCGGTAGACTATCATATACAGCTTTCAGGTTAGGTAGTACTTTTATTGGTTTGTCATATGCATTTCAGACTTATTTGTATTTTAAGTCCCTCTTCAGTTCAACTCTAACATTCAGTTCAACATTATAGCCAATCTTACCTGTTTTCACAGAATGCAAGACTTAGGTCTACCATTTCCAGACTAATTAGAGAATTTTTACATGGGTCTAAAAATATGTTAGATTTCCTGCAAAAACGCAAAAAACACATCTGTGCCTGTAAATCTTGCACACCACTTTCTCTTAACACTTTAATTGTTACTTAAGCACTTCCATTGTTAACACTTCATTGTTAACAACCTCTCCCGGCGGGGGGAATTTCGAAAAATCCGTTCTTAGTGTATGTTCTGTTCTCATGATGCACCCTAACTGCATACCAAATTTCAACCTTCAACCTTCAACTCCTAACCATTTGGGCTCTGCGATGCTTCTTATTATTCGGAGTGGCTATTTCAAAGGGCAATTTTGGCAACTAAAAATAATATTGTCGATGATATCAACTTTAATATTCAAAAGAAAATTCAGAACTGGCAAGAGCTCCTCCTCTTTTAAGTTTGGGCATTGTATAAAATATAAATCAAATTAACTATTTATTAACAAATACACTAAGTACACTTTATACAGTTTTCACACTTTATTTTCAATTATTCAGTCACTGTATCACTTTGACTACTGACACTTCACTGTTTGTTTTTATTCATTCACTGCACTATGGAATTTTCACTTCTTTTTTTTGGTTCTTCCCTTTGTCACTGATAAGAAACTGACATTCAAACCACGATGGATCTTGCTTTATATACCCCACCAATGGGTAGTCCCACCCATACAAAAAAAGACTTTGAATGGTCCACAATGTTCCAAAACATTCCACAACATTCGAGAGTGTTCTGGAATGTTGAACAATGAACTGGTATGTTCCCGAACATTCCAGAAAATCCCGGAACATTCTGGAATGTTGTGGAATACTCTCGAATGTTCTGGACTGTTCTAGAAATTTCTAGAGGGCAAAACTTCCAGCCTTTATATCTTCAACAGCACACCCTTCAGGTAAAAACGGGAACCTTCTTCATTGATGGGGGATAGAGGGCTACCACACCATATAACTCCCTTGATCGTACCAGGACTCATTTTTGAGTTTTATCGGTACACACATTGTACACTTGCCTTTATTATAAATATTGATTAAAGCACAGATTATTTAAATTATTGATATTTTTATGCTAGTTACTGTTAAAAATGGTACTGCAAAAACCAGCAGGCTAACTGTATGACTTAGTCTCATCAATTATTTATTAATTTATGCTATGTCTCATTTCTAAAATCATGCTGCTGTCAATATAATGGACACCTTAGAGGTATGAAGGAGTGCATATCAGGAGTTGCAATTTGGCACAATATTTGGTGCCCAAATCATGCATGCACAAATTAAACCAGACTTGTAGGTAGTCAGGGGACCAAGAACCAGATCGAAATAAAAAACAAAATGCTGAGACTTTCTACAAACAGGCACAAGTGCGAGATTTGCGCATGCATTACTCATGCTCTCCAAGACATAGTCTTGTTTCAAGAATAGTTTTGCCATTTTACTTGTTTATTTTAACATAGTCTTTTAATAGTGAAAGTTCTGGTTTTACTAACTCTAACTGTAATCTTATCTACATTAATGAGGTATTAGTATCAGTATAAGCAATTCCATTATGTAAAATATATAGTAGAATCTCCTAAAGTTCTTTATAAATGAATAGTAAATGATGCTCTGATTTTTTAAAAATGTGCATACATTTTGATAAGTTTTACTGATGAAAAGATTTTTACATTTAATCATTCTCAATACTATACATTGTAGATTTGATGTAGATCAACTAAAAAACTGCTCAGGATTTTTACTTACTTTTGCATTATAAATTAACCAAACTTCATAATATTGAACCAACAAGTGCCTATCTTATTTTCAGATTTTGTGAATTTCAAATAATTCATAATCTAACAAGAAACAAATTGTTTAAATTATAATTATTACTACTGAATTTCTGGAAATTTGCTTTTCAATAAACATAAAAAATTATATAGAAAACATATAAATGTAAATTTTATAACATTTTGATTGTCTGATACATTATTTGTGCTAATTACAACACTTCAACTATTTAAATTATAAATTCTATTAAATTTCTGCAAGTCTAGTGTTCAAATGAAATCTGTGTCAGTGAAATAAAGATAATATTATGAAATATTCAGGGAATGTTAAGAATTCTGTAACTGCTGAGGAGTCCTTATTCATAAATGTTTTCAGTATTAGCTATATGTTCAAGAAAATGCATCTTAAATGTATTTACCATTTAGATGATGAAAAATATCTTACCATATATGAATTGTTCTCTTTTCAGTTAGGTAATCCATAGTGGGCTATTCAAGAGCATAGTTACCATGCACCCTTGAATCTTGTCTTTGTTCCCAAGAAAGCTATTTAAACTGTCATTTACAAATTCATAGAGCATCTCAAAATATTTTAATATAAAATTATAGAATATAGTATATTTTTGTCCAGTTACAGTACTCAAACAAGAAGTAACTGAACACCATCCAAATACTAACTGGAGAACTGTGTGAAGCATCTATGAAAGGCCCCAAATGCTCACAACAAGCAACTTTATTCTTCTGAAGAGCTACAATTTTGAAATGTATTTCCATTAAAAACACTATTCTTTTAAAATAAACTACAGTAAATCATGCCCTAGAGCAGTAGTTCTCATCTGGGGTCCATGTANCAATAATTTTTAATTATACAGTATATTATTATTATTATGAAACATTAATTATTAATACATTTTATATTTTAATAAAATTAACAAATCATTAGAGAACAAATGTATATTTTGCTTCCTTCTTCACATTATTATGGAATATCTTAATTATTCATAAAAATATTAAATAATGACAATTGATTTTAACAACTGAAATATTTTTATAGCATCGATAGCATCTACATCATCCAGTGGAAGTTGTGTGCCAAATGTATTAACCTCAGGGACATCTGCACCTTCTCCAACAGATATGAATGGATTGTACTCAGTTGTTGATAAATCGAATAAACAACGAAAAACCATACACTTGGGAGAGGGTGCAAGCTTATTAAATTTTAATGAAGCTGGGACCAAAATAGAAGATATGTATGCTAAAGTGCGAAAGAAGCGAGTGCAGTCAGTGAGATGTTCATCCGATGCGGATGACAGTAATAAATTTGAAGGCATTTCTGATGATGTGTTCAATGTATCGACTCCTGTATGGATACCGCGCAGTCCAAATGGAGAAGAATTTTTTCCAAACACTAATCTCTATGTACCTGCGGTTCCAGTTCATTCTGTTGAAGCAGATTATCCACCGAAAGATTGGAATGAAAATGTCGAACCTGGATATGAAGCTATTAAAAATCAGAAAAAAGAAGAAAGTGAACCTGATTATGAAAAAGTAAGGGAAGATTGTGATGATCCTCTTTATGAAAAAATAAGGCAGCAACCACAAAATGGAAATGGTGAACCAACATATGAAAAATTAAAACAAAGGACTAATAGGAAAACAGATGAAATAGAACAATCAAGAATTGATAGCAATGCATCAATCAATAATTGTTCTGGATCGCTAGAAGATTCTGATCCTGGATATGAGGAAGTTAAAAAAATTCAAAGATCAGATAGTGATGCTACTGATCCAGGATATGAGGCTGTGAAAAGAAGTCTTTGTGATGACCCAGATTATGAATCTGTTAAAGTGAATAACAACATAGATTCTAATGGCCCAAATAATTACAAAGTAACACAAAGTGTAGATTTTAATGGGATATCATCCTGTGATGAATCGGAACCTGGGTATGAAAGTGTTAGACATAATGAAAACTTACCAGATGACGAGGATCCAGACTATGAGAGAGTTCACAGAGCAGAGAGTGAGGTAGACCCAGGTTATGAAAGAGTAGGTCGACATAATGTTGAAGATCCAGATTATGAGAGAGTCCAGCATTGTGAAAGTGACTTTAGCGATCCAAATTATGAAAGAATAGATAGGGAAGAAATTGACTTCACAGAACCAGGATATGAAACTGTAAAATATGATCAAGAAAATATACAAACTGATACAAGCACAAGGCCAAATTCCTTTCCAAACAGTTCAACAGATTGTAATTCTAGACGGATTGAAGTTTCTATATATTCAAAATACACTCGAACACACAGTTGCAGCGAGCTTACTAACAGTGATGAACAAGGTATATCAATTTCCAACGAAAATCACACCGAGTTATCATCCACCACACATACATCTGTGATAATTAATAAAAATGAAGAGGTCATAGACGACCAGAAATTTCTAACCCATGATGCATTTCAGTAAAATGAAATATCTTTTTGATTTTTTTAATTCCAAATGAGCTTGCAAGAATTTACATAATTGTATTATTATAAATTTCATATAGAAAGATTTAAACTAGATAATTGGTGCTAAAAAGTAATTCCAGAGATTATCATCAGGATTTAATGATCATTTCATTAGTAATCAAAATGTAAGTTTTGTACATCCTTGTTTCATTTGATTCAGATATTTTAAAAGTTGTTTATAATTATTTCTTGTATATAATAACAGATCAAATGCACATTTTGTTACACATTATAATAATTTATATTTAAATGTTAATTTTTGTGCCATTATATAAATAATTATTTTGATAGTAAGTTGGCATATAATTATTGTAGTTTTTTCTGTATATGTGGCAATAATTTTTGTCTGTTTGTTTCATAAAGAAAATTAAATATATAACTTTATTCCAATAAATTATGCATTTCATTGTTTACAGTGAACTACCTGAAATTCGAGTACTGGTAACCCAATTCTGCATTTGAGCAATTGTTAATCTTAAACACTTCACTTTTATACACTCCTGTGAATATCAAAATGTAAATCATACAAATATATAAGATTTTAATTTCGTAATCCAATGAATTCTATATACAACAACTAATTGTATTTCAGGTTATTCACTGTATTTGCATAAATGTTTTATGTGAATTATTTTTAGATGTACACATCTATTTAGTGCAACTGTTATAAACCTTAAAAGGTTGTTGATATCATGTTGTGATAAAGTTTACATGATAAAATATTAACACTTTTCCTTTGTAATAATCAAGGCCAGATTTTTAGTTATTGATTTTTGTGCATTCATATATCTTTTAAGGTATTTGTCCTATAATTTTGAATGCTTTCTCAGTGGAATTGGTGTTTTTGGAAGTATAAATTATTATTCAAAAATATATAAATATATACATATAATGAAGATTCATGTATTATTAGTTAAATTTGTGCATTACATGAATGGTTAGTTGATTATAATGATTTATAATCAGCTTCCAGACTACTTTCATTGTGTGTGATGTCTTTCAATCAAATTTATATTTACAAAAAATTGTCTGCCAATGAAAATTTTTATGATATTGGATCGAAAAATGTGCAAAATGGCTAGAATATTGTAATTTATATATGAAACGACAACAAGCTAATGTATTATTATAGTACAAATATTTGTTTTAAAAGCTTCCTATAAGAATAAATAACGAATATTTACGGTTTATGGAACTATTATGGAGAATCTTAATTATCTTTTCAACAGTTTTATTTATAAAATGAGATTTTATGGAAATAATATACTTTGTATGCCAAGGAAATTGTTTTATAAATTTCTGAAATTAAAATAATTTATTTAACAGAAGTATTGTATAAGAGATTTAAATTTTTTTTATTTAAACTATTTAACAATTTGGAATAATTAAATTCATTATAATAAAATTATTTAAACAATGAATTTTGTGTAAAATTGAAATTTTTTTGATAATAGAATCATGAATTATGNATCTCTCTTTGACTTTTGTCAATGAGATATATAAGCCGGGGTTTGTTAGGAAAATCTTATACCATCAGCGTCATGACACTTGACAGTGACCTTTCTGAATGTTTTTCTTTCTTTTTTTATTAGTGAAAAATATAAGGTTTTTTTTCCTGTACAAGGTCTATTCGGGGTCCACAAAAAAATTAAGAGGAAAAGGGGTCCATGGGTTAAAAAAAGGTTGAAAACCACTGACCTAGAACCTACTTCCTTTATACAGTTGGCTATTTTGAGCATGTGCAACCATGCAGAGAAGTCTTGTAGTTCTTTCATCCATTTTTTGACAGTATCCAGCTGCTGCTCTTTTGAGTATTTTAATCAGAGAAAAAGTTTTTGTACTAATTTTGAAATGCTCTAACACTAAGTGGTACAGTTTAAATATATTTCATAAAATTTGGGCCCATGAGAAAGAGTCAAGGGTGCATGGCAATTATGCCATCAAACAGCCCCCTATTGATTACCTATACTCTCATGCACTTGTATTTAGGTAATATATAGCAGAAGCAAGATATAACCTGGTACAATATTTTTGAATAGAGTGTGGTAAGTTAATTAACCAATTTAATCATTTTCAAACTGAATCATAAATAATAGTTTGAAACAACTTTATGATATATTTTTAGGACTGTAACATGCAGATAAGTGACTTTTGGGCTACCTTATAAAATCATTTACATAGACAATTAGTAAAATAAATTCTCACAAATTTTAAAATAAAACATATATGTAAGAACTAACTTGGTGGTAATGCTAATTTCTTTGGCATCAGTTCCTTGTATTCCTGCTTTTAAATATTCCATTCCATTCCTGTTTAAAAATGATAAAATGTATATAATTTTTTATAATTTATAATCAAAATAAAATATTTTATTAATTAATTTAGCATACATACCAAGCTATCATGATTCCATTATCATTACATAGTTTAGGAGGAGGACAAGTAAATCTCCAGTCCACAGAGTTACATAATTTATTCAGTGCCAATCTGATGTACTCGTTACAGGCTACGCCACCAGAAAAAACCAAAGTCTGACGATTTTCTGGTATCAGATTATTATATTTGCAAAACATAATAGCACGTTGGACTTGTCTTACAAGTTGCTTTGTAAGAATATACAAAACAGAAGCACATAAATCTGACACATTGGGTATAATTCCATCTGCAACAATATCTATAAAAAAGTTTTTTAAATAATAATAATAATAACGGTTAATTGAGGAAAATATTATGAGTAATTTGGTTATTCAAAATATATTATTGTAAATTTATTAAATTTAGAATATTAATCCAAAAAGTAACAGCTACCAAATTTAAGTTCAAATAAATTTCATTTGATAAACTGTGTGTTAATTTTATAAAATTTTAATTCAAAATAAAAAGAAAAAAACTTTGAAATTCTAAATATATTTTTCCACTGGCAAAAAAATCAGTTTATATTTTTTCTGAGCTTCTCTAAAATTCAACTTTGATATAACAACACACTGCAGATTTTTTTATAACTTTCTGCTCTGTGGGCACTAAGGGAACCTTTTCCTCACACCCATCACAAGTTCCTAAAGTCCATCACAGTCTACAAGATTCCTAAAGTATCCAGGACAGATCACTCATGAAAAATTCCCAGGGTTACTTACTCAGATTCAATCCTAGATTAACCCAGAGTGGCAGGTTGATGCCTTAACTACCTTGATCATCGGCTGTCTAACTAGACTATCCATAAAGCAAACAGATCAGAGAATAAATTATTATTTGTCAATTTTTGTCATTAAAATTAGTAATAAAAATTTTTATATAGAAGATAAACAAAATAGTGACATCATTCAAATTTTCCATTTTTGAACAAATTGTAAATTATTCTTTAAACAAGAATATTGGAGATTATAAAAGAAATTCTGTACATAATAAAGTTTTGTATTTTTAAATAATAATGTTAAAAAACCTCCTCTTTCATTTTTCTTAATCCAAAAGAAACTATTCACAATTGCAACTTCATTTTTGCACAATTAATGGTAATTTTAGAGAAACTATGAATACAGTCAAACTCTTTTGAATTCTCCCTTGTGTCCATATTAAAAACAGTTTGAATTATGGAAAATTCAAATTATCCATTATTCAAAAATTAAAGTATTTTTTCTGCAAGTTTTTAGTGTTTGGCAACATTTCATATTCTTTTCTACTTCACTATCTTTAACTTAAAAAGCAGCAGCAATTAAACTAGTACATTCTATACTTAGACATTGCAAAAACATAGCTAAACAATTTTTCAAAGTGCATTTGACTTTTAAAAGCTCCCACTTACACAATAATAGCTAAACAATGTTGTGAATTAGTTGAAAATATCACTAAAATGCAAAAAGTGACAATTTTTAACTTCTGCTCCTTCTCTATTGGTATTATCACTACTGCTGTATTCCTTTCTTCCAAGCTATTGGATATATCAGTAAAAGTTAGGTCAGGTTATACTAGCCCACTTTCCAGATACAAAATCAACAGCTCATATGTTACATATGAGCTGTTGTTTTTGAGAGTAGTATAAGTCTACTTATTCATTCATTGAGATATTTAAGGGTTTGCATTTGCCAATATCTTTTAGTTGATTCAAACGTTAATAAATTCTGGTAATGTTTTTAAAGCCATAAACTTATTAAATTTCATTGTGTATTTGGGTTGCAATTTGAAAAAATTGTAGACCTATAAATTCTCACTGTCATCTGACCATCTGTCTGTGTCCTTAATCTCGAGAATGGAGTTAGCTAAATGAAAGACAAGACAGATATGAAACTATATACAAGCTTCTGATCCAATCAAAAGTCACATTATTCAATTCAAAAGTTTTCTCCTGAAAGTAATAAATAAATGACCAGCATGATTCTATTGTTAAAGGAAAAGTATGATGTTCCATACAGGGGCAAAACTCTACAGTACTAATTTGAGGTGGAGAGCATATATTTTAAATTAAATAAATTAAAAATATTAAAAACTGCTGTCAGGCATTGTGAAGATGTCACAATAAATAATTACTTGTAATAATTTATTTTCTTTAACAATTTTATTAATTTTTTTTAACTAAAAATGGACTTATACCACTTTCAATAACAAATCATGAAAAATATGAACAATAACAATTTTAAACTTATATTTTAATTGAAGTTGTATTATTTTTTTAATGTAAAAAATAATAATTAAAATGAGAACATGTAAGTAAATAAATAATTGACTTTATTAAGAAATATTTTCAGTTATATAAGAATTTATACTTAACAAAGTAATTTACTTTTCATATTATCAGTTATAAAGACTAAGGAAAGTTGTTTCAATTATTGATTATTACGAATGGATTTATTCCATTTTCAAAAAAAAATGTGATCACATTTTACAGTTAAACTTCTTTTGATTAATTTATGAGGATATTGTACACCATTGACTTTGTCCTCTTTTTATATTTATAACATCTATGCATCACTAAAACATCATTAACTTATTTTCTTCCAACGAGAGGACTTGCACCACTTTCAAAAAAAGGCTTGTATGTTAAGTAGAAACAAATTTAAGCATATGAGAAACACATAACTATATCTTGTGATTGGGCTTATAATGATTAAAATAATAATCCCATTCTTATGGAATAAGTTAAACAGTTTTCTTTTGCATATCAATGAACAACTTCTTGCTTTCTGAGCAGAAAGATGTTTACACATGCTACCTTTCTGATAAAAAGAAGCCTCTGCTCCAGGAATTTATAGCAAACATGTTCTTTTTTGTAATATGAGATATATGAGATATACTAGCAAAGTAAGCATTATGCTTTTGCACTTCTGTTTCCATGAAAATAGTCATGTCACACATCCTGTTTTCCTGCTTATTCAGGTTTTATTTCTGTATATAGTATTGCATTTCACTGCACCACAAAAAGGCAACAGGTCATAGTCATTACCTTTAGGCCTCTACACAGTAACTGGCACCAAGACAGGTACTCTTGGTTAATAAAGAGAAATATTTAAGATATTTTAATATAGTTAAATCTGATACTGTATATTTATTAGATATTAACATTTTGTAGGTTTAATTCTCATTTGAAAAGTGCAGAACAATTAAAATGAAATATAAAAATAGTATAAAGCTAACTACAGTGGAATCTTGCTTAACAAACATAATTTTTCCAGAATCTTGCTCGTAATGCAAAACACTCATTAAGTGTGACAATTTTTCCTATATAAATTAATGTAAAATACAATAATGTGTTCCATGTTGAAAAAATACTCAAATATTTTACATATAACATTTATTCAAAGAAAATTATATAATATACATTGTTAAGGCACATGAATCATCATCATCTTTTCTTCTAGCACAGAATGAACCAATCTGGAATGCAAATTCAGTTTGCAAAAAAGAAAAAAAATCAAAATACAGTAATCTCTAATATTTAATTATAGCCTTTGCATAGCCCAAGAATTTGGCATATTGTTTAGCCATATTGTTTGGCATATTTATTATATAATGGGCTATGGTTGTAGATGTTTATATGTATTATGTGTGAATGCAAGCAATACTAACATGCTAGCAGAACAAGTGCTAAACACAGACTGATGTAGCATGCACACAATCCGGGACTTCCCCTCTCCTTGTCACTCGTTATGTGAGGCAATTTTTTACAATTTATTTTGCTCATTATGTGAATTACTCGTTATGAGAGGTGCTTGTTAAGTGCGGTTTCACTGTACTGTTATAATATTAAATTTTGAACTTTTCAATTTGCCTAATCAAACTACTCTTTTCCAATTAAAAAACTTTGTTGTTGTTCTGAATAGATGAAGATAAAAAATTGTTTTATTAAAAGTTATATAGGAAATTGATCATAAGTCAATTTTGAGTACCTTTTATAATTAATAGAATCTTAGATATCACCATCAACTGCACTGTTATCTGCCTCCCACATGACTGAACAATGGCTCTGCACCTGTTTCCATTGTAGAAGACTCTGTGTTAGCTGTGGCATAGAGATACTGATCAACAATGACAAACATTCCAGAGTCCATCAACAGGTTAAAATCTGTTTTCCAAGCCTTCCTTCAACAAACCAAATCTGTAGAAGTTCAGAAAATCAGTTTATTTCACCCCCAAAAAAAGAAAAAAAGACCTTTTTTGGGAAAATAAATTGATTTTCTAAGGCTGATCTTGTGTTCACTGATGATGTAATAAGTCTAGGAATAAAGAGGCCAACATATTGCTCACAAGTATATACAACAGCTAGACAAGAAGCATATTATAGTAACCAGTATGACTTTTATTTATAACATTTTCAATTTATTTAACATTTTTATTTCATATATTGAACAGCATGTATAGAACAAGTCTCACACAATGTTTATACATATTAGTTAGCACCTGACACTCCATCATAATCAATTTTTCAAAGCACTCTTACCACTTTTCATTACATTACTTCCTGACTCCAGTGCCACTTTCTGGCTTATGTTTTTCCAAGCACATCAAAATCTATTTCTTTGGATGCTGAATTTAAAGCAGAGTATATCTTCTTTTGCATAATGCCCAAAATCTCGATTCCTCTGTCTTGAGGAACATTATTCTTCTTGGTCACATATTCAACATTGTTTGCCTGTAAGTAGCTACTACATATTTTTGCATAATGTCTTGAACTTTATGATGATGAAGTTTAAAGGAAAACAGCCCTTTCTTCAAACATTCATCCAGATAGATCTTTGAGTTAAGTATGCCTTCTGTTATGAATGGTTCTGAAATGTTTCCCAAATCATTATTGCTTGCCAGATCATAAATTTCTTCATAAATTTAACCCTTGGTTGAACTGTCTTCATATTTCACTTCATCTTTATTTCTCTCATTATAATATACCAACATCCACTTTTGGCTCATTTTGCTTAATCTTTCAAATATTTTTGAGTTTTATACTTGATGACTTGATCTCTAAGACCTTAGTCTTGATATCATGCAAAGTTGTCCATGGAATATGAAGCCTACTGGAAGCAGTGTGGACAAAAATGGATGGTACTTTCTGATAAAGCTTCTTAAATTGTTTCACCACTTTTGGAGTTGATCTTCTATGTGGAAGACCTTGAATTTTTTTACACTCTATTAGCTTTGTCATACCTTCAAATGATGTCATAAGTAGTTGATTTTGCCTTCCCTTTTTAGCATACTCCACTATAGTGGTGAAGTGCTTATGTTAGGACTTTTATGTCTGTCAGATGTGCACGTGCATGCTCCATTCAATCCATTCATTGTGCATGTCCATGAACATGTGCAAAAGGAAACTGAATGTTTTCATTTATAGTCACTGTAAGCTATAGTAAAATCTATGCGGTTCCTCTGGAATCTATTGTGAGGAACCAGAAGTAGATTTAATGTCATCTCTATCACTTACTTGGCAATGAGTTTGTTAAACTTGCCCACATTGTCTTTGGATGACTTAAAAGGATGTTTGAGATCAAAGATTGTAAGATCCCGATCTACAGTCAGGATTTCCAACACCAGATAGGGTAAGCATTCACACCCTATCACGCATTTAAGTTATTGTTTAATTAGGTGGGCTGATATGTTGATGAATGGGGAGAGCTGCAGGTAAGTCCAAGTTGTAGCATGAGAAATTGTATGACTTAATAATAAAAAAAGTCAACTGGTTAACCAACAAATAAAGGTTTACTAAATAAAATAATTCAATGCGTTACACTATTCCCATATAAATACAATTGAACATAATGAATCTTAACTAAAGTTACACTTTTAGACCTTGAATATATTGCTAAACTGAGAGTATATTACTATTCCAAAAGTATACTATTAAACCTTCAAGAGAGAGAGATTACAAATATCAAGATGCACTACCTCAACTGTAGATCTTGAGCTATATCTTCAGATTGATGACGAAGCAATGAAGTAAGTGAGTGGGCAATGGAAGTAAGGAGGAGGATGATGAGCGAAGTGGGAACAATCTTCTTATTTGGTAGCACACAAAGTTAAATCTTTAGACAAGAACTTTCTGTGCTTAAGGCCGTCTTCTATGGCTTCTTCATATTATGGAAAACTGTCTGTCGTCTATGTGGCAATGTCGGATTTCTATTGACTGCGTCTCATATGGCAATCTATTCTTTGAATGACTGCTGTCTGTATGGCATATCTCTTCTTTCGTAGACTGCCCTGAATGGCAGGAAAATCGCCCTTTTTATCGTACTTTGACCAATAGCAATCCTTGATTCTAGTTCTCTGATGGGATGAGTGAGGCATTCAAAGGGGGTTAGCCAGCCAGATGGCTGTCAAAATTGTAGATAAGGTCTTGTGGGAAGGGAAGTTGATTTCCTTTTTTCATAAAAAGTGTCGAATGTGTCTTCCTTTTTGGTAAACAATTTAAAAAAACTAAATATATTTCCCACACTAATTAACTAATAAAATCCCGATTCTCACACTATAAACCACATCCCTTACTGTATATTCAATGAAAAATTCTTCTGAATAACTACTTGATTTCAAGAATTTATAAAATTTATTTTAAACAAAATTAATATTTGATTTGCTTTTGTATCATATCAGCTTGACCAAGCTTGTTTATAAAGTGTTGGAAAGTGCATAACATCACATTTTGCAACTTCTGTGTAAAAGTGTAAAACAACTCTTTGCAAACATTTCCTTTTCAGACTGTGTCATCTTCAAAAGCATGGAACAGAACTTGGTAATAATTTGCATAAAACGGCATAGAAAAATCCAAATATCATGCTTAGATCTTTGGATCATACTGCCTACTATGATTTGGTTGAGATAGATGGAAATGTCAGAATGGTTACTAACTAGACATATCTTAATATAATATATCTGTTTGAAAGTTGACTTGCATTCAAATCCTATAATTAACATACAGAAATACATACTATACAGTCGACCCCCGTATAAGATCATTGATTATTCTGTTTTATATGAATTCCATGTTGTACGAGTCACTTAGATTTTACAAATACGTGTACCGGGCTGTGAATGGCTCACATACTTGTAAAATTTAAGTGACTTGTACAACATGGAATTCATATAAAACGGAATAATCAATGATCTTATACGGGGGTCGACTGTAAATAAACTGTGTGAGCATTAATTTTTCTTTTTTCACTTAAACTTTACAAAGAATTACTAATTTATTTTAATTGTTACTTCTTTGCTTAACTTTTTCTAATATTTAAAATAATTAGACTTATTTAAGTGCTTTGAAATAATAGAATTCAATATACTTCACCATTAAAAAAATTTTTACTGTATTAATTTGTTTTGCATGCAAAAATGTCTTCTTTCACGCCTATTTTGCACTAAATTTTTGGCTAAATTCTCACATTTATATATTTAAATTTTTGCAATTTTTTTTTTTTTTAAAAAGTGAAAATTTCCACACAGTTGCTCTGGGCATAAAAAAATTTGTGTACACCTAAGCTTGCCATTTATCACCTAAAATTTAACATGGCCAGTTGGCAGCCCAGATAAGACTCATGCCCTTTGAGCCTGCCTAACTGTCAAAAAGGTTATGACTTTGCAGAGTTAATCTGGTAAGCCTACACTTGTTCAAGTGGCACACATCTTAGCCTTTACCCAATGGAGGGCAACACGAAAACTTGTTGGCCACTATGTCATAAAGTACTGGCATTCTTAATCCCATACTCTTGCAGTTAGTATTGATAGTTACAATGTCAAATTTCAGTGAGTCACAAACTGACTTGCCAATGATGACGTCATGAGTCAAAAAGGTAAAAATGTTAAATTTGATGCATAAAAATGTGAGTAAATAAAAGCTCTGAAATAATAACAGAAGTTGGTTTGAAATTTTTATATTTTAATATTATTTACGGAAAGGTTGGTACCTGTTATTTCACAGAATATACCCATTGGGATTTTTTTTATACCTCACAGTCTCTAGTTGTATTCAAGACTGAGTTATAACAAGATTCTGATGGATATATTCTATGAAACAGCAGATAGCAACAATGTTTCTCTAGCTTGCAGAAGGAACTCCATCATCTATGCTCTTTTTAGAAACTCCAAGGACCATTACTGAAGGAGCTTATATCATATTTATGCATATATAAAAGCATATTCTTATAAATAAAAATAATTTTTTTTTTGTTTTTGAAACATGTCCTGTTTTACTTACAACAGCATGATCTTCTAATACTATAAATAATAATCTGTGATGATGTAGGCAGCTTGATGTTATTCAGGTTAATGGTAAACAAACTAAATATTAAACATTGTTTTTCCCACTAATTTTTATTTTTGTGATGCTTTTTTTGATCATGGTCTCAAACTTTTTTCCAGGCAAATTGCAAGCAATAATTTGTTATATATGAATTTCTTAAATATGGAAATAAATTTTTATTTAATAATATTTGGTTTATTTTAATACCTAAACAACAAGATATTTACAGGAAATCAGTTAATTTTATTGGAAACTTTGAAAATTCAGGTAGTTTCAAACGTTTTCCAGGACTATAAATTAATTTCTATAAATAGTGTATGGAAGGAATGTGCATCAACAATCAAAAACAGATTTTATTTATATTGATATCTTTAAAATATATTACATTTCTTTTGAAATTAATAAAAACTCGCTACTAAAAATTAAAATTTAATAGTAAATTCTTATATACAGATATGTGAAATAGGTACAGCCGGTTGAAACCATTGATGTACACTGATTATCCAGTCTTTCAATATTTTAGAAATAATAAAATTTGCTCTTTATATTATAAGAAATGTGCTATGAATTTCAGACTGCTGGCCATTTTGAACAGTTGCCAAAGGTTTTCATTGGAGAAAAATTAGTACTTTCTAAAACTGACCATTACATAGCGATGACTGCTTAAATTACTGTAAAAGTTATATGATTTGTTTATTTAGTATATTTAATGAGCCAAACTCATCAAAATACACTAAATTTGTACAAAAATAAAAACAGGAATTACAGTTAATGGTTAATTTGTATAAATTCTAATAATTATTTTGATTTAAAAAAACTAATAAATAAAAACATTAAGGCAGGAGACCATACTTGTTTTTTCATGTTTATTTTCATTAAATAAAGTATTTTAAGAAGTTAAAAAAAATAAAGAGCTATTATTTATATTTGTTAGCCGTGATCTTATTTTATTAAAGTCTCAAAAGATCTGTTTAGAATTAACTATAATAAAATATGCTATTTATTAAATAAAATGCTTACAATTTCTGAAGGAAGGCTTTCAAGATCATTAAAACATGTTTCAACTTTATTAATATCAACATACAAGATAACAACTTCTCCTAATTCGGATGTATTTACTTTCTGAAAGTACAGAAAAATTCATGTTAAATTTAAAAACATTAAAAATTAAATAAAAATTTTATATTAACATTTCATTTGATATACAAATATATATATATAA
>NW_019385273.1:36004-41934 GCF_000671375.1 Centruroides sculpturatus
TTTTTTTTTTAAATAAAACTCTATTTTATATCTGATAGTGGTTTATTTTAATAGTAAATAATTTAAAATATCGAAAATTAGTTTAATTATCCTCTTTTATCGCATATAAAGTAAATAATATTATTAAAAAAAAATTAAAGTATATAAGTGCGTTTTAATATATATTTACAAAAAAAAAACATCATTTGCAGTCGAAACAAAGTGTGAAATACTTTAACACACAGATGTAAATACTTTTAAGTAGGGAAGAAAGTCTAATTACAGTGGGGTTGTAAAATTTATTGCCTGGGAGAAAGAAGTGTCAGGTTCAAGGTCATACGACTCCCCAGTTTTTGTTTATATATACTTTTCTTATCGTCGCTCTCGTGACTGTTGTACATCGACCCTTTTATTTACGTTATAATCAATTATTAGATATCAAATTTTCATTTTTTGGCCCCCCCTTGACGGAAAGTATCATATTACAACAAGCAGTTAACGTGTTAATCTACTATTTTTATAGTTTAGGCCCAAACGTTTTGCTGACAGCCAGTTTAAAAGATTTGCCTTTTGTTCCGTTTGCCTACAGATATTATGGACATGGGAGTGCCAGTTAAGTTTTTTGTCAAAGTATATTACAAGATACTTGAGTTCTTGAGCAATCTTTATTTATTTGCCATTGATGTAAATCCCTGGTGGGCACTGTAACCTATTTCTCTTATTTCTTCTGGTACAAACCAAATCAATGCATTTGTCATAGTTTAACAGTAGCTTGTTATCACTCCAATTATAGATGTCTTTGAAGCAGGTGTTGGTAATGTTGGCCAGGCGACCAAAATTCTGGTGTGAAACCATAAGAAGGAAACCGTCGGCAAAAGCTTGAATTTTAATATCCTTGTTAGTATTGGTGGAGAACAAAAGGTTATTGAAATTCATGTTCCAGAGTCCAGGTCCACTTCTGGATCCCTGGGAACATCCTATGTTGATGTTTTTAGTAATAGAGAAGTTATTTGATTAAAGATAATTTTCCTGTTGCTTAGATAGTCCTTCGTCAGTTGGTAAATGTTTCTCGGGCAACCATCCTCTTTGAGGCGATAAATGACACTTAGCCACCAAAGGTGGTCGAAAGCCTTGTGGTAATCGATGCTGATGAGAATGGTGTGTTTGTTCTTGGTCCAAGCATTGTGGATCATGTCCCTAACACAAAGTGCAGCATCAGTGGTGGATCTTCCTAGTCGGAATCCAAACTGGTATGGATGTAGCTTCCCTTTGCTGTGGAGATATGATATGATATGATATGTTTAAAAGTGTTAGAAGGCTGAACCTTACGGCATAGCCTTTGAAAAGGAAGGATGAAGAGTTTTAGAGGAAGTGAGAAGAGGGAAGAAAAGTAAGGAATGATAAGAAAGTGTGGAATGGGAACCATGGTGCCGTCATGTTCCATTTATTGAGTATACTTTAGTTACAACACATGGAGCATAGCCCACAGATAACAGTATGGTCAAAATATATACAAAAAATAAGCCCGCATATGGTACTGCCTCTAGGGAGACAGGGAATGCGAGCAATTGACAGCTATGCACATGGGAAATCGACACAAGCTGCTGAAAATACCAACCTGGAATGTGTTGGAGTACAAAAGCATAAAGTTAAATGCGAGGGAAGAAAAAAATAATAATAGTAATAAAATAAAACAAATAACTAAAAATAAACACGAAAAGTATCAACAGCCAACTCGGCCAGGTTACAATGGGAAGCAACAATGCAAAGAACCCCAGATAGCCAACTCGGCCATAATACAGGGGAATACAACACAACACAAGTCCCCCCGATGGCCAACATGGCCAGGATCCAGTGGGAATGTAACAAGACTGGAATCCCCAAATAGCCAGTTCGGCCAGGTTACAATGGGTTTCCAAGTGAAGCCAACAGCTGGGATGCCTAGAGAATTCTAGAACAAAGGTACCATGACCCCGGTACCCATGATGAAGTTCTTTAAAGCGTTTAATGTCTGTTTACTCATGAAAAAGTCTTTTGGAGCACAGGGCCAATGGAGGCTACACCTGTACAAGGTCTCGGTGAAGGTCTTTCTTAGTGTCTTAAACTTGGGACACCTGAAGATTACATGGTGTGATATTCGTCTTTGCCCAAACCACAGTCACATATTCCGTCTCCTTTGTGGAGAAATCTTCTTAAGTAGGCATGGAAGTTCCCATGCCCCGCAAGGATTTGGGATAGGTGGAAATCAGGGGGAAGTAGCCCATCCTTTGCCTACTTGCAATGTCAGGCAGGAAATCATGGGTAGTTCTTCCTGTACATTTGCTGTTCCATCTGGCTTGCCAGTCCAAAATAGTAACTTTTTAAATCCTCATGAAGCCAACAGTTGGGGAGCTCTCCAAACACTGGTTCTGTTGATGATCGTGCTGCCTTCTTGCAATAAGGTCGGCCCTCTCATTTCCCCCAATGCCAGAGTGGCCCCTAACCCATGTAAAAGAGACCTTATGGCCTTTCACAGATAGGCACTGGAGAAGGATTACTGTTCATGCAATGATGTTCACTTTTGTGTTTAATTTGTGGACTTGTAGTAAGGCTGTCTTGCTGTCACTAAGAATTTCCACATAAATTTTATTTTTCCCATTAAAGTGAGTGTCTACATACTGGAAAACCTTGAGTATTGCAAGGCTCTCAGCTTGGTTGACTGTACAATATCCTTCCAGTTTTCCACTCATCTGCCAAATGTTCTGTTCATTTGGTCCAATGATAACTGCAGAACACCCTACACCCTCTGGTGTCTTTGACCCATCCGTAAAGATTTTGAACCATGAATAATTTCCTTGGGCAGAGATGTGGATATTGAATATAGGATGCTGGCTGCAGGCAGGGTGTAGTTTGTAGTACTTGTGGGTGTAGTCCATATTGTGTTTAATGATATCCTTGGCTATGTTTTTAATACTTGTAGGAAGATCAATTTTTTTAAGGAGGCCACAGGATTTCTACTAAGGTGAAACTTCCAGTATGTTTCCAGGATTTTGAGGTCTAAAGGAGCTAAGTTTGCCAGTACCTGGAGTGCATTGGTAGGTGCTGTTGTGTAGGCTCTTGCTACAGTTAGCAGACAGGCTCGTTGGATGGATAAGATTTTCTTTTAGTCTGTTGCTTGGTGGCTGCCTTTTCCCATACCTCAGCCCCATAGAGAACCACCAGTTCAATAGCACACTTGTAGATTGTTCTGCTAGTATGGTGTTTACAAATAGAGTGCAGAGAATGGGCGAGTTTAATACATTTTTTCTTGATGTTCTGAATATGGGGATTCCAAGTGAGAGTGTTATCTATCAGGATCCCAAGATATTTTATTTCAGTACTTGTCTGGATCTTTTGGCCATTGATTTTGATAGCTGGGTGCTTGTCTAGAGGTCTTTTCCTAGGAAAAACTATTGAGTTACATTTTTCAATATTGATTTTAAGTTTGTTGTTTTTGGCCCATCTATTGACAGACTTTAATAGATTATTCATGTTAATTTGCAGCACCTCTTGGTTCCTGTGCTTCATTGTAATCAGCGTGTCATCAGCAAAGCCACTTTGTGAGTGTAGTTGTGCTTGTTTTAATACATGCTGTTCTGTCTTGTAAAAAACTCCTGAATAAAGTAGTGATGTTCTTGGGGAAATTATTGTTATTGAGGGAGTCTGATATTGCAGGCCACCATGCATAGTCGAATGCTCCCTTGAAATCTATAGAAACAGCTATCATATGCATGTCTTTCTGTTTGGCTTCTTTAATGATCCCCATAAGTTGGCAGAGGGCTGTCCCCATACTTCTGTTTTTCCTAAACCTATGCTGGTTTGGGTGGAAAAGTTGCCTAGGAGAATCTTGTTCATATGAGAGTCTTTGCTTATTACAGTAATGTTCCCATGCAACACTTCCATATTTGATATTCCAGAGCTATGGGTTGCACTATTGAATCATGACCTATGCTAAAATCATAGGTCATGACCTATGATTTTAGCATAGAATGACATAGCATAAAATCATGACCTATGATTTTAGCATGAATCATAACTGCATGACCTATGCTAAAATCATAGGTCATGCAGTTATGTGAAAAAACATACTAGTGACAATGAGTCTCCAGTGTTTATGTTTTGTTTAAATTTTCTTTATATTCTTATCAATCTTTTCTGCATATATTAATTCTGTTAATTTTTGTTAGCCATTGTATTACATTTATTTTGTACTGATGTATAACTTTGTATTTTTATTTATAAAAAAATTGTTATGCTTGTGCATTAAGAGCAATTTGAAATGTGTTCTATCTCCACATTTTATAACATCCCATCTTTCATATTACCTGAAGAAGACAGTTATATACTGTTGAAAATTCTCATTAATTAAATGTATTTACTAGTAATGCCAATAGACAGTTTTTAGATTTTCTTTCTTTTATTTTTAATAAGTAGCGTCTCTTGTTGTTTTTATCTCATAACTTACTGCTATAGGCCTTGTGTAATATTTGTGTGGGGCACAAGAAGAAATATGCTTTAAATAAAAAAAAATCTGCAAAATACTATCATTCTGGATCATCATCAGACAATTCCATTTATTGGGTACCAGATTAATGAATACTCACTGTATCTTTCTTCAAATTATAATACTGATTTTTATACATTGATTTATTTGTATCAAATTATAGTATTACATATGTATTATGCAAATTATATAAGCCTCATTATATCTTCTGTAAAAAAACAAATTAAAGAAACAGAAGTTAATTTTTATTATATTGAATATATTTAATAGTTATTATTTCAGAAAATTCCATATTTTAATTCTGTTTACATTTATGTTCTATTTCTCAATATAATTTTTACAAATAAAACAATGATATGATACATTTTCTGGAAATTATGAACATTTTGTATATGTTGTAAATGACAAGTTACATGGAATTTAACTTGTCATTTATTAACTTGTCTTTAGTATTTTCTTTTATGTAATACCCAATCTTCAAATTCTTAAATTCTGCACAGTGTAATTTATTTTTACATTATACTAATTATAATGATTTTAATATAAAATTTTTACCTTGTCAAGAACTTCTCCAGGTGCACAATCAATAGTTGTACCAAGAAGAAGAAATTTATTGACATTTTGGACAAGAGCAATTTGACAATGTCCACCAGAAGCCAAAAGAACAAGAAAAGGGAATTCTACTCTGAAATAATTGTAACATTTGAGTTAAACATAAACCAAATAAATATAAAAACTGATTAAAGAAAAATATCTGAATTTTTTCAACTTATAATTTATACAACAATATATTTTAAACATGCAATATTACATATACAGCAGTTGCGATACAGTATTGTCACATGGAGTTTCAGATAAGGTTTTATAATAATTATGATAAAACTGATTAAAAAATAAAGTTCTTAAAAAGTTCTATTCTATTCATTTTAAATATAGTTATTATTCACAATCATTTATAAGAATAATATTTGAAAAAATATAGAATTTCATAAAAGTTATCTTTATGAGTTTTCAATTAAAAAAAATGGTCTATAACTCAAAAACATATTAAAGATAATAAGATTTCTTGTAATCTATTCTCAACAAATGAAAATTTCTTATAGAGTTATAAAATATAAAAACTGTTTTATTTGAAATTCATTTTTAAAAGATAAATAAATTTAAGTTAGAGCCATGATTAGAATACTTCAACTTCAGAATTTTTAATGATAAAATCATTTACAGTAGATCCCCCTATAAGACGGTAGATACGTTCCGTTCTTTGTGAATCAATTTTGTAGGAATCATAGTTTACGGACTACGGCTGTTTGAAAGGTTTTCTTTCATAAAATTAATCGATTCTAGACTAATTCGACTCAACATTTCCAAAATACGTATATTTTTTTGAAAATAATCCGTATAAACTACGTTATAAACAAAAAATTGTAGG
>NW_019385273.1:46169-65618 GCF_000671375.1 Centruroides sculpturatus
CCATTCCAAAAGATGCGTTCCAGCAGTGTTTCCAGCAATGGCAGGAACGCTGGGAGAAGTGTATACATTACCAAGGAGACTACTTTGAAGGGGATTAGGGTTTTGTACCTCAAAGTCAATAAATTTATTTTTGCCGACCAAAGGTCCGATACTTTTTGAACAGACCTTGTATAAGTACCTTCAGTTAGCATGTATATGGACTTCATGGTCATATTATAAATATTAATTATAAAATACACAATAAGTTTACTAATTATGTTCTTTGCATTAAACATATTTTCCTTATAACCTGTCATCATAAATTCTATTTTTTCTGTGTGTATAGACTATAGATGTTAGTGTTGGGGAAGGCAGGCACTATTTTGTTCTTCCTCTTTGAAGCTTAATAAGTCCTGTGCTTTTTATCGAAAATTTCTGAAATTATGCAACGAGGTTTGTGTATTAGAGTGATTGATACTATTAAATTTTGGTATTAAATGTCGAAGAGTGGGGAGATAAAGACTTTACTCGTTAACTTAATGACGATTTTACTCGTTATTAACATTTAAATTATTTTTAGCCCTACATGTTAGAAGGACCCGAGATAGTTTTACACTTCAGGAATTCTTCATGTACCCAAGTTCCACATATGTCAAAATATGGACCCTGGCCCCCATTATAGACTTGCTGGCTTGGCCGAATTTACAATATGTATGGAAAAAGGCCCTTTTAGTGCTCATAGAGCAGAAAGAGCAAAAAGTAAAAATGCTCATCTTAACTCTAAATTTCATGCCTAATCTTTTTACGTCTTAATTTGATGTTACAATTGGTGATTTTTGGATGTTTTCTTATTTCCTTTTCGTCTGTGTTTCCCTTTTACTAATCCCAAGGAGTGCCCCAAATTTCATTATCAACAAAAAGAAATTTCCTGACTTCTAGACCAACGGTCGGCAACCGGCGGTCCGCGAGAAAATTTGGGTGGTCCGTGGAGAAATTTGAACATTGATCAACCGAAGGTTACGCGAAGTATTACGATAGAAATGCAAAATGATTAGTTGTTCTTTTCACTCATTGGGATTTTTTATTCGAATCTAAAACCAAAAACGAAGTGACTGTTATCAATAAATAATGGAAAAGCGCGAAGAATCCATAAATTTGTTTCAAACAAGCAGCAATGAACTTTATGCTTGCATTAATTTGTTATAATTAAACATGCGAGTTTCATATTAATATAGTAAAATTGAACTTTTATGATCATTATTCTACAGATTTTGTATCGTTTAAAAAAATTCATGATAATGGTCAGCGGGATTCAAAATTGTGACTTTAGTGGTCCGTGAGGTGAGAAAGGTTTCCGACCGCTGTTCTAGATTATTCTGCAAATATAAAAGAAATTAACGAACGATATTTGTCTATTGTCTCTTGTAACTTCGTCATATGTTGACCAAAACTTGATTTTTGCCTTGAAAACAAGAAACATTTCTTGTTTTCAAGGCAAAAACCTGACACTGGTTGCTGGAGCGCTGATCCGACATTGAATAAATTTTGAAGCTTTTTGCATAATGTATGATGTCTTTTTTATAGCTTGTATCCCTTTTTATAGTCTAGGGAGCTGCTTTTTCTGTGCCATACCAAAATCTGTGGTAAAAAATAAAAACATGACGAATATGTTAGTTCGAATGATTGAAGAGAGAATGAGATGGAAGATGAATCATGCACACGAGTTCATACGAAATAAAAACTTGTTGTTTTATCACTGTTAAGTAAGAAACGTTTATTATACAACGTAGTTTCGACAGCCTTGCATCAAGCTTAAAAAATCTAGCCCAGTCAGAACGGAAAAATCGAAGATGATTTTCATCAACAAGAACCCGGTTTTGTATCTTCTTTTTTCTGAACATGACATACTCAATTCTTTGAATAAGAAAGATACAATTGAATAAATAAAATACAGTAATCTAAATTATAAAAAGAAAAAAAATACTGTGTCTTTANTTATTATAAAATATATCCATTCAAAACACTTTTGGGTCACAGGGTCGCTCATTAATTGGGCTGAAATTTGAAAAAATTGTAGACCTATAAATTCTCACCATCATCTGTCTGTCTGTCCTTTCTTAATCTCAAGAATGGTATTATATAGATGAAAGTTGAGATAAAATATGAAAAGCTTAGGGGCAGCAAGCCCCAATGAATTATACTTTGGGCTGGAAGTTACATTATTTCAATTCAAAAATTTTCTCCTGAATGAAGTTAGATACATGACTGGCATGATTTCATCATTAACAGGAAAAGTATGATATACAGGGTCAAGACACCACTAAACTTAAGTGCATTGTGATTACATATAGAGCTTTTGAGCTACTTTTCACCCTCTCCCTACCTGTTATGTACAGTACAATGATTTACTTTTTGCAACCCTCTTCTGTTTTAAACTGTACTTGTAATTAATGGGCAGATCCATCTTACAAAACAATTAAAAATTAAATAACAAATTAAAAAAATAAATATATTGTTTATTTAATTAAAGATTATAATACTTACAATTCAATCATCCTTATTACTAGAGCATGTGCTTCCATATGATGAATAGGTAAAAATGGTTTTCTACAATCTTGTATAAGGCTTTTGCTATAGTTAAGTCCAACTAAAAGAGATTCTTTCAAACCAGGTTTTACTGTGGTTGCAATAGCAGAAACATCCTATAAAATTTTTTTCTAATTAAAAGAAATCTCTTTATAATAATATCTTATTTGAATTTTGAATTATTATCCTAAATAAAATTGAATTTTTGTTTTTCAAAATACCACAATTAAAAAGTTTAAACTCATTTATGTACAAAATTATAAAATCACTACTTATAAACAAAAACAATGTTTGGATTAGTTAATTCTTTTTTAAATAAATAAATTTTTCCACTACTAGAGTTCTTAACACTGGCATTATCAAACTAGCAGCACAATTTTGCATTATATAAAAATTATATTCAATAGAATTATGTGAAAAAATGAATGAAACTTGGCATCATATTTAATGCATTGGTCACAATGTAATTTGAGTTAAAATAACCCTTAGAACTAAAGTCAAATTGTGCTTAAAGCTTCTTGACCTATTCTTTGCCGTACTTCTTAAATCTCACAACTCAACAAATGTAAGACTTATCATATAGGAATGATAAGTCCAACATTGCTGTGTTACGAGATTTAACAAGTATATGAAGTCAAATTATTGATTTAATTTGATAACAAATATTCTACTTGATGATTTATTTGATTTGTTCATTTAGCTTTACAAAAAATAAATTTTTTATGTCACTTCTATATGGCAGACGACTCATTAAGTTATTTTATTGTAGTGACCAAGAAGCCATGTCCAATTCTCCCCTCTCAATGGCCATGATCTGATGTGCAATTAATAGTGATATGTTGCTATTTGAAAACCTGTTATTTTTCAACTTTTATTTCATAAAACAACAGATTGTTATTTAAAAATAAAAATATTGTAAAAAATAAAAGTCAACACAAAGTATGTCACATGTGTATTACTATATAAGTAACAACTAGAGAACAGAACAGTGAATCATAGAAATAGATTTGATAACACATTAGGCTTCTACCTGCCAACTTGAGAAACTCAGTTCTGTTTCAGGTCAGAAACACAATAGTTTTAATGGGTGATCTGTTCTGAATATGTCAGGCTTTGTCCCTTGACTATCACCATTACAAGCCTTGCCAAACCAAGATGGGCATAATTTTAAAAAAATCCTCTTAATGCTGACAGGATGAAAAGAGTAAAACAAAAAGGTAGGGATCTTCGATAAATTACAATTTTTACGATTTTATCATCCTCCCACCACCTTGTAATGTATCATAATGCTGTTCACTAGACCCCTATAAAATTACATAATGCTATAAGAACAACACACTCCTGTTGCTAAAGTTTCCAATACAGACTTGACCATAGAGTACAGTTCGTACTTGTTTTCTACTTTAAATTTTTTGACCTTCAAAAAATTTAACAAGATGCATCTCTATTCTTTTTCAAATCAGGCATTATATAGAACAAAGTGGTCCAAAAGTCAGTTAGCCAATATATCTTAAGATTATTTCAAGAAAATCTTAACCAACTTATGAATCAACCAAGTATATATTATGCATATGTTACCATATATATATCAAAAGATTTGGCCAGACTGGTTCAGTGGATCCCACATTGACTTTGAAATACATAGCTCTGTTTGCTGTAAGTAATTAATTAATTAATTAATTTCTCTCCCTTCGTATGCCTCCTCCCACTTGTGCTACCCCCCCACAGCAGGTCACAAGGTTTTGAAACAAATTGAAAATTTGTTCTAGCGAGTCATGATTGTTCAGTTGAATACCAAAATACCATTGTAGTTGATTAATGTAATATTGATATACACAATAGCATTTAGGGATTAATCACGGAATAACTGTATATGTATACTGTAGTATTACACAAATACTATATATTTTATATAATGTATGATGCCTTTTTTTATAGCTTGTGTGCCCCTTTTTGGTAGTCTGAGAGCACCACTGGCCAAGTGGTATCTAGGAACAGAATTGCCAGGTGTAATTAACAGCCTTGTGCAGCTGGAAGCCTGGAAGGATCATCCACTGTGAAAAGCCATGTAAGCATTCCCAGTGTTGCATTATTCAAAGATCTCAGGTACATGTGGTGGTCAGTCAGCATGCTACTATTCACATTTTTGGACTCCGACATCAGCCAAATTCTCATCCCAGAGCCTGGGCAATGCAAAAAAGCGGCCCAGGTTCCAGTGATGACACATTGCAAAGTCAATGTGGGATCCAGCCAACAAGTTCAGCCCATAAAACATTGTCAAATTTATCTTCAACAGAACAAATTAAGTGACTAATTAAATAAAGTCTATACCTTTAATGTGATATTACTTTTATCCAGAGCAGATTGGACAATCTTACTGATTTCATTTCTATGTAAATACTTTGCGAACGTCGGAATAATTCCTCCATTACTAAGAAATAATTTCAGAAATGTAGTTTATTAAATAAAAGATAATATTTTTAATTTATAAAACATACTCGAGGTGAAACTGATGTTGCGAACTAAGTGCTTCTCCTAATACATTTCCAAATTCATCAACTACAGCAGCTCCTGTATCGTCACAACTCGTTTCAATACCTAAAACAGTTCTCGCCAAATATCTTTTATTTTGAATTTTACATTCAAATAATTCGCCATATCTTATTGGCAATAGGCAGCGAAATATCTTATACATCAATATATATATATTGTTCAATGGAATACATAAATATAAACTAAACGGAAACACGATTTAAATCTTTGTAAACAAAACGCACATGGTTTTGTGATCCACCATTAATAAACACGAAGCGCCCTCCCTCCAGACACCAGCTCGATTAATATTTAATAATAATTCATCAATTATAATGTTTTATTTCTATAGATTAATTATACTATAAAAAACTAAACAATTTATGATAAATATTAAAAATATATGATTTATCAGTCAATATGTTAGTTAATAGATTTGCATTTGACCAATAACGTATAAGTTCACAAATTATTAAATAGACCAATGGGAGGAAGGTTAATAACGCTTCGTTGTATCAGCTGGGATTATTGTTCATACACGTGATCGATAACTTGGTTATTTAAATGGTATTTTAGTAAGAAGTTTTAACGTTTTAAAATCATATAATGAATTTTAAATCAGACGAAGAAAAAGAACTTTATCAAAGTGTTCGAAGTAAACTTAATCAAAATTTAAAAGATTATATTACGACTTTAATTCGTAAATCTAAATTTGATGTGGAAGGCGAAACTGTACCGACAGATAAAATAGTGGACGAAGTCAGTAAATCGACTTGTGAATCGGATGTTTTTAAAAAACTTCGACGATCATTTCTAATGGATATAGTCCAACAAAATAAAATAACTTTCAATCAAAATGTGAAAGAAAATCATTGTGAATGGGAAACGAATCCAAATCATAGCTCTGTATCCATTAATTCTTCACTCAGCAGTACATTAAACCAATGTGGTTATTTAATTGTTGATGTTAAAGATTTACAGAATGCAGAAAAGTTATTGCAGAGTTCATTGGTTCGATCAAAGTTACAAGCTTTAAATATACTCAATCGAATATCCTCTATGGATCAGTTGATATTGCCATCAATTTGGACTCCTTTAGAGATATCTTTACAAAATACATTATTGCATTCAGTATCAATAGTTAGTGAATTATGCTTAAATGTTTATATAAAGATGTTGAGTTGTTCTTCGCCACAAGTGGTTAAAGAAAGTTACGATAGTCTTCTTAAGTTTCTCTCGTTACATTCTATTGAAGAAAGTCAGGAAATGCAAAGTGTATATTTCTTATCTAAAAAAGAAATTTTCCTTCAAGTTTTTATAACAGTAAATAAGTTTCAGCAATATATTGTAAAAAGTTGGTTGAGATATCCTCAGCATATTATCAAAGAAATGATTCGAAATACATTTCGAGAAATATTAGAATCATTGACAGAAGAGGAAAGAAATTATAATTTTTTAAAAGTTTTTATTATTGTTGATCCTCAAGCAAACTGGTTAAAAAATTGGATGCATAGTAATCTAAGTAGACAGTATGTTATAGATACACTGAAGGAATATAGTAAGATTATTGAGTGGGCTTTAAGTGTATTTGAAACTTCAAATGAGAAAAGACTTAATAATAATTTTGAAACATTTTTTTCAATTTATTTTGTTGGAAGATTATTACAATATTCTGAAGGATGCAAACTAATTCTTAGTGTCTATTATGACATGTCTTTTGTTTCAGGAGTTACAAATATTTGCAACTCTCTAATAAACTATATGTGGAAGTTTTATAAAATGAATAATGATGTTTTAAAGTCTGGAATGAATTTCTTGTGTAAAACAATTTATTGTTTGTGGGAAAATGAAATTTACAAATGGAATATTGAAGATAAAATTGAAATATTGCAACATTTACTATTTTCTGTTGATAAGTTGAAATCTGTTGAACATTCTGAAGCTATATATTTCTTAAATCATTTAGTAAAATTGATAAACAACATCAGTGTTATTAATTCTGTTAAAAAGGATTTAATGAATGAACATTTAAAAATACATAAACAATTTATTAATGTATTTGATTATTTGAAACAATTTTCAGAATCAGAAGAAAGAAATTTACAAATATTGCATAATGAAATTTTAATTAATTTGTTAAACATATGTAGAAATATATTAATTCTACCACAAGGAATGTTATGGGCAAATACAAATACTATTATACCAGTATTAATACAGTCTGTTCGAAATTTACAATTAAGAAAATATGAAAGTCATACTCCTACTCCTTGTTGCATGTCAACATTTGAAATTTTTGACAAAGATAAAACAGAGTTAGAAATATTTAGGATTGTGTATATATTTTTGTCATTTCCATTAGGTGTCTACTTGCTTACAGAAGCTGATTTTTTAATTGAAACTATTGATATTTTAATAGAAAATTATTTAGAAATATACAATTCTCAATGTTCAGAAAACTGTAACTGTTATAAAGCTTGTTTATTTTTGTTTGCATATTACCCTTTGAGTAAGCAAATACTGTATAAGGAAAATTTACTGTTATCATTTCCAAACAAAATGTGGCAAATATCTAAAGATGTCAACCAGGAAAAATATTTTGATGATCAACAATCTCTACTTGGTTATCCTACTGTTGATCATTTAAAATGCTTAATATTTACACATTCAACTTTTAAAATTATTTTTTCTGATATATTTTCAAAAGTAGATGTATTAAATGCTGATAATATATGGAAATCAATTTGTTTTTATTCACATGATACTTTATATGAAAATGTTGATATTAATATTATCAGTTTACATCTTTTATCCTTTTTAATATGCAATATAAAAACAAGTTTATTTTTTCAGAAAAAATTTGATATTGCAAATTTCTTAATGAAATTGTTGAATAATCATATTTCTTCAGATTGTAATATTATTATTGATGAAAATTCTTTAATATGGAATCATGTTTTAATCAGATTGCATTTAATTGGTGGTCCAAATGAAAGAAAACTCCCATCTATATCATCATCAATAAATAATGTTTGGCCTTTTTTCAATGCAGATTCTGTTGATAATGAATATTGGATAGCTTCTTCTGAAAATTGTATAGATAATCAGTTGTCTCTTTCAAGTACTCAAATAGATGACAAATGGAAATTTTTTAGAAATATATTTTTAGATCATCTAAAAACAAATAGAAATATGTCTTGTCAACAGATCAGCTTATTGTTAGAAGAAATTATAAAATATATTCCTGTTGTTAATGCTAATGTAAGTTTTGGTTGTCATTCATCTTTATCAGATTTAACTGAAGATGAAAAATTTGGTGTAGAACTTACAGTACATTATGGAAGCAACTTAAACTTATTTACTTCTGAAAATAATGGAGAAAATTTAGAATATATTCTTAAATCATGTAGATTGTTAATAAACAATAAAAAATGTGAAGAATTTGATATCTTTTTAGCTACATTATTCTTAGCAGTAAAAGGTAATCAAGATGTCTGCTTTCAATTCTGTAAATCATATATTCAAAGTGAATCCTGCATTTATAATTGGATATTAGCTAGTGATCAGGCTTTAGAGCAGGATAGAAAATTGCAGCTAATTCATGCATTTTTATCACAATACTTTGAGGTAATACTTGAAGAAACTGTACCATTTATATATTCTGCTTTTCAAAGTGCTGGAATCCCACCATCAGTTATATTTTGGAATTGGACAAGTCAATGCTTTTGGAATTATTTAGATTGGAATGAAATATGTCATTGGCTAATATTAACTATATGTAATGGTGATTGCATTTTATATTTTTCCGTTGCAATTTTGAGACATTTAAAACAAGATATTTTAAAACATGCTCAAGAAAATTCGTTATTAGATTATTTAAGAGAAAGTGCTATTCATAATTTTAAACTTTGCAATCATATAATGTTTATTTTGGAACTGTTTGAAAAGTATCATCATTGTATACAAGAAAATATACACAAAATATTATTAATTGATTAAAGAATTTATTACCAAATTTTTCCCTGTTATTTCTATATATTAATTTAATTAAGAATGATTAGTTATCACAAATGAAAAACTAGATTGTTATATAGAAATTTTATTGTTTCTGATGCTTGTTGTAAATGTTATATAAGTACATTAGGGAAAATTTTTCTAATGATGGCTTAATTCATTTTATATTATTGTTTTGATAAAACAATTATAATTTATTAAAGAAAATGTATCTAATGCTAATCTTGTAATATGTAAATTATTTTTTGAATCATAAATCTGTAGAATAATCAAAAAAAATGAATAAATTTAACTGTAAAAGTAATTTATGATAATATACAAAAATTTGTTTTTATATTAAATTATACTTAAGAGTTTTGAGTACACAACTATTCCAAATTATGTACATTATTCAAATTATAAAAAGTATAAATATTATTTGCAGTGGTACACTCAGGATTTAATTTTGGGGAGCCAAGTTGAACAGATAAAAAATTTTTAATGCAAATTCAATAAAATTCCCGCCTTATATGACTGCTAATTCACAAGTAGTACAGAAATAGAAATCAGGAACACAATAAAAAAGAATTAATTTTAATTAGGAAAAGATTGGAAAATTTTCTAGTACTGTATTTGTTTTACTTTTTCTTTGGAGGGTGCCAGGGCCTCCTGCCTCCCTCTCGATGTGTCACTGATTATTAGTACAGTAATAAAAGTATATGCAATAAAGGTTGATGTACTCAAACATACTCTAAAAGAAATATATATCTAATAATACAGAATTGATTATACGGTGATTATATGAAATGGCTGCAAATTTTTTATGCATGAGATTGTAACCTGGGTTTTATTTTTTGATGTGGCTTCAGTCAGTGGAGTAGCGTGGGTGTCAACCGCCCGGGGAGGAGGAAAATCCTCCATTTAGGTATCTCTATTAAGACTAAAATTCAGTTTCGTCACAGAATAAGTAATGAAAAATTCCGTGCTAGTGTTGCCACCTTTTTAAAATCGCTGACCCGGAACGGCAGGTGAGGCTTGTTCGAACAGAAGTTCCTGACGGAATGTCACTTTGCAATGCGAAGAATAATGTGCAGTGAATGCTGGTTCTAAATCAATTATAGTTAGCGGCTAGGGAGACTTGGATAGGAGTAACGCAAGTGACTTAGCTCTAATGGATATTGGAGGTGTATATATATATACGAATAAATCGTACAAGCAAAAAGAAAAAAAAAGGTCGACAGGTTGCGCACGATGTCCCTGGACGGCGAGTCGATTCCCGGACTGTCAGGGTGGTAACACTAGTCCGTGCTCATTTCAATCGGTCCGAATCGTAGGTGGATGAAGATATGAAATGAAATGGTCCAAATTCTTACAATATATTATTATTTATTGTGAAATTTGCCGCCCCCTAAAAAGTGCCGCCTGGGGCGGGCCGCCCCTGCCGCTCCCACTACGCTACGCTACTGGCTTCAGTATATGTACAGTCTGATTGCTTGTACAGTATTTAGATTCGATTGTAAGCCTGAATGCAGATGATCAATTTGCTCTATGAAAAAGAAAGTTCCTTAACTGTCTTACAACTATTGAAGTCTAAAAACAGCTATTTGAAACTGCTTTTAATGATTTCCAATTATTAACATGGAAGATGACTTTTAGAACATCGAATAAATTTAAATTTGTACAAAGAGAACATATAAGTACCTTCAGTTAGCATGTATATGGACTTCATGGTCATATTATAAATATTAATTATAAAATACACAATAACTTTACTAATTATGTTCTTTGCATTAAACATATTTTCCTTATAACCTGTCATCATAAATTCTATTTTTTCTGTGTGTATAGACTATAGATGTTAGTGTTGGGGAAGGCAGGCACTATTTTGTTCTTCCTCTTTGAAGCTTAATAAGTCCTGTGCTTTTTATCGAAAATTTCTGAAATTATGCAACGAGGTTTGTGTATTAGAGTGATTGATACTATTAAATTTTGGTATTAAATGTCGAAGAGTGGGGAGATAAAGACTTTACTCGTTAACTTAATGACGATTTTACTCGTTATTAACATTTAAATTATTTTTAGCCCTACATGTTAGAAGGACCCGAGATAGTTTTACACTTCAGGAATTCTTCATGTACCCAAGTTCCACATATGTCAAAATATGGACCCTGGCCCCCATTATAGACTTGCTGGCTTGGCCGAATTTACAATATGTATGGAAAAAGGCCCTTTTAGTGCTCATAGAGCAGAAAGAGCAAAAAGTAAAAATGCTCATCTTAACTCTAAATTTCATGCCTAATCTTTTTACGTCTTAATTTGATGTTACAATTGGTGATTTTTGGATGTTTTCTTATTTCCTTTTCGTCTGTGTTTCCCTTTTACTAATCCCAAGGAGTGCCCCAAATTTCATTATCAACAAAAAGAAATTTCCTGACTTCTAGACCAACGGTCGGCAACCGGCGGTCCGCGAGAAAATTTGGGTGGTCCGTGGAGAAATTTGAACATTGATCAACCGAAGGTTACGCGAAGTATTACGATAGAAATGCAAAATGATTAGTTGTTCTTTTCACTCATTGGGATTTTTTATTCGAATCTAAAACCAAAAACGAAGTGACTGTTATCAATAAATAATGGAAAAGCGCGAAGAATCCATAAATTTGTTTCAAACAAGCAGCAATGAACTTTATGCTTGCATTAATTTGTTATAATTAAACATGCGAGTTTCATATTAATATAGTAAAATTGAACTTTTATGATCATTATTCTACAGATTTTGTATCGTTTAAAAAAATTCACGATAATGGTCAGCGGGATTCAAAATTGTGACTTTAGTGGTCCGTGAGGTGAGAAAGGTTTCCGACCGCTGTTCTAGATTATTCTGCAAATATAAAAGAAATTAACGAACGATATTTGTCTATTGTCTCTTGTAACTTCGTCATATGTTGACCAAAACTTGATTTTTGCCTTGAAAACAAGAAACATTTCTTGTTTTCAAGGCAAAAACCTGACACTGGTTGCTGGAGCGCTGATCCGACATTGAATAAATTTTGAAGCTTTTTGCATAATGTATGATGTCTTTTTTATAGCTTGTATCCCTTTTTATAGTCTAGGGAGCTGCTTTTTCTGTGCCATACCAAAATCTGTGGTAAAAAATAAAAACATGACGAATATGTTAGTTCGAATGATTGAAGAGAGAATGAGATGGAAGATGAATCATGCACACGAGTTCATACGAAATAAAAACTTGTTGTTTTATCACTGTTAAGTAAGAAACGTTTATTATACAACGTAGTTTCGACAGCCTTGCATCAAGCTTAAAAAATCTAGCCCAGTCAGAACGGAAAAATCGAAGATGATTTTCATCAACAAGAACCCGGTTTTGTATCTTCTTTTTTCTGAACATGACATACTCAATTCTTTGAATAAGAAAGATACAATTGAATAAATAAAATACAGTAATCTAAATTATAAAAAGAAAAAAAATACTGTGTCTTTATGTTATAAATATAATTAAATAGAAACAAATTATTAATTAATTAATTAATTAATATAAATAAAAAACAAAAAAATCAATTTTTATATTGAAAAGACAAAATTGATATTTTTAATTATTTTGACACGTTTAAACCACGAAGGTTTAATTAATTAAAAATTATAATTAGACAATGCATCAACAATCCGGTTCTAGGGCGTTTGATTACACGCATTACTGAATAATCTACTGATGCATGAAAATTAAACTTTTTCATTTTATTTACTTTATAATTTACAACATCCGGAATTAATGCATAATATATATATATATATAGTTGTATTTGTTATTTATAGTTTTTGAAATTTTCCTTTTAAAAAATAAATAACATTCATTTTAACTAGTATGTTTCCAATCATTGAAAATAAAGAGATTGAAGCCTAGATTGATATGACCTCACATTTTGTTTCTCATTCAACGGAAACAAATTAAAAGGTCAAATCAATTGTCTACAATTTAGATTTGCCTGATGAAAAGCTTATAACATTCAATAGAAACATAAATCCAGTTATTCATTTAAATTTATAAACGTTCAATTGTAAGTATAAAGAATATAAAGTAATTTTAAAATTAATTTTACACTTAAATTGTTAATTTTTATTTGCACATAGATGTTTGATGACAGAGCAAATATTTACTATAATCAAATATAAGTTATTAAGAATTGAATATATTTTTTGCTAACATTAAAAATATATATAAAAAAATTAAACATAACCGAATTCTTCGTCACGGTAGGTTACGTAAGATTATTTCTGAAGATACCGGGATTAATAATTATTTAATGTAAAAAAAATATATAAAATTATAACATTTATCTTTAAAACCAGTTTAATTTGCATAGCTGAGAATCTATGATTATGTTTCTTGGACAGTCCAGCATGATCCTTTTTTGATTCAAAATTTCTAAGTTTAGATTAAAAAATTATATCCGGGTTCTGTTTTCGATATGTTTATGAACATAATCTTTTATCACTTCCTTTTATAGTAATATTCTTTCTTCCGTATATGATTGTTATAAAAATAAAGATTCAGAGCATTCACTCTCTCTTATTAATAATAGCAACAACTGAAGCAAATATACAACGCGTGACTGAATTTCTGAATCACATTGATATTTAGTCCAATCATGTTCCAAACAAATACTGTATTTTAACAATACGTCGAGAATTTTCTTGGAAATATTTTAATATAGATTTTATTGGAAAGGCCTTTATTTCTTATGTTTCTTCAATAATATAAGTACTGTTCATACTGTATATTGATAGATTTATGATAAAATGTCCTATTTCGTAGCCCTACTGTTAATTTACTTTAATTAATAATATTGTTAAAGCTTTTAATAATTATATATCCGATTAACTTATTTAATTGTGCATATACAATAATTTTTAATAAGAATAAGTACCGATATTATGTTTAATGTATTCCACATGCAATATTTAAATGAAACACTATAAAAAAATCAAAATGTATTTCAGTTCTTATAAAATTAATCATATTATAAACTTAGAGGTCTTATATAAATATTTGATTTCTTTAGTTCGTTCTATAAAATTAATTCTCATCATTTAATAGTAATGCTTGCATGAGATTCTCTTAGTCAGGGCCGGACTTAGACTTCTTATGGCTTTAAACAGCAGGAGGCCCTTTCCTCTCTGCTAAAAATTAATAAGTTTAATAGTGTGAGGCACTAAACTATAGCTATTTAGTTTATGTATAAATTTCATATGCTCCTAGTCTGAAAGAACTAAATTCGTTTCGTAACTGTAATTTGTATCGAAGATTTCCTCCTCATTTTCATGATGGCGGATTCTATTACAGGCTAAGCCCACCTGTGATGGATAAAATACACTAGCCATTATCAAACAGTGCACTAGTGTTTCGTGATTAGAAAAATATTCATCATGCAATGATTTATCAGAACAGTACTATATGGTTCTGAATGTTAAATCTTTATTACAAAAATAAAAATAACCTTTAATCGATAATTCAAATTGAATCTGCCATGCAATTATTTCAAGAAAAATCAGAAAGATAGCTTTTAATGTTAAAATTTTAAATTCAAGAATGAGCAATATATCGAAGTTGGAAATAATAATGATGATAATACAATTTATTTTATTCGGAATTGTCCACAAAATAATATTTTTATTGATTTAATAAACATCTATTTTAAATGTCAAAATAAGTTTTGATATATCACGTAAGATGTCAATATTATTTCACCATCAGTTATTTATTTTAAAAAAATATATTGATATTTTCGTTATGACAGCAAATTTGAGTAATTATTCAGATACTGTATAAAATATGATTATTACATGTTTGATATTTTTAATTATATTGTACTATTAAATTATAGACCGAAAAAAACTAAATTAATTCAGTTTATAATTCATGACTTGATCCAAATTAATTTGTAAATTCTATCTAAATTCTATTCTATTTACTTAAATCACTACGACAGAATGTCATTAGATGATTGATTTTAAATTAAATTTTATTTGGAGCAGATGTCTACTTAGACCATCAATTCATTTTATAGTCTCCTCATTGATTAATTACAACATGTAACCTATTAATTAAATAAAAATATTTTAGTTTTATGTATTTAAAATACAAAATTAAAAAGTTTCTAGTTAGAAGATGGATTACACCAATAAAAATCAAATTTCTAGATTAATATTATAAGTTTATTTTATATTAATAATAATAAATATGTTAAATAGATAATAAAATCGAATACTGTATAAATAAGTGATGTAAAATGGGTATTTTTCCCTTAGAAATTTATAAATGAAGAATATTCTTAAACAATTACTTAATACAGTATATTAAATTTAATTACAGTTTTTAAAACAATTGCAAAATTCAACCAGTTGTAATTTTCTATTAATTAATTAAATACTGAAAATTTTAAAAATAAAAATAAGCTTACATAATTTTTTATAATATTTATCTGATGTAAGCATTTCTAAATGCTTATGGAATGGTTAAACATTGCTTCTTTAAATTTTGTAAGGTTTACACCTTACAAAATTTTCACAGCATTTCACAGCATACAGCATTTTCACGAATGCTTACAGGAGAGACAGAGGTGGTACGAGCTAATGTCAGTGGAATCTCTAAAACTTGTCAGAGAATTTATAATTCGCATGGATGTAACCTTGCTCATTTTAAAATAGCAATTAGCAACAGTATTTATTCTCAATCGTGATTTCAAAATTTGTCATATATCGACTAAATGAACTGTTTTGAAATAAATAATAATGCGAATTACATGTTAAATTTAACACGATTACGCATTATATACATAACAAAAGCATAACCCCTCTATATTACAAACCCATAAATAGTCTAAGTATTTTTATGTACTTTTTATTTGAAATTCAATTCGCTTTTAAAATTATCCGTTTAAATTGAGTATATGTAATTATAATTTAAGACTGCGATTAGATAGCGTGTTTTAGAACTATGAACGTACAAATAAAATCATATACAAGAAGATCACCATAAATAAATTGAGTGGAAAAGAATAACGAGGAACTTGTTATAAAATTTTACATCTTTCACTCATAATACAAAAATGAACATATTATTCTATATTATTTAGTATCTTTACACAGTTGACAAAATAAAATTAAAACTTCCAACACGTAAATATAACACGCAACTTTTAAAACAAACAAAAATTAAATTATTTTAATTTAAACTTTCTAAAAAACGCTTCTATAATCGTCACTCTTTTATGTTTAATAATTATTCCACTCATTAAAATTTTCTATATATATATAGAAAATTTTAATGAGTGGATTTTAATTATATATATATATCATTTTTAATAATTATTTTTCCTGTCCAGTACAGTACAGTACGTCGATTTACTCCCTCTAACGACAGCCCAGAGTAATGTTTAATTGACAGTTAGACGTCACAAGCAGTTTGGTGTTCTTTGATTGGACAAAGATGTTAGATCTGAACACAAGAAAAAGAAGCTGAATGGTCCTGCATTGCGTAGCGAGTAACTGATCGGTATGGAAGTCGTTTTCATTCTCCTGGAGTAAGGTAAGATTTATTCGTCTTTATAAATGCTGAATTACTTCTACGTTTGTTATATTCCGTCAGAAATCTGAATATTGACAGTTAGAATTAAAACCGGCCTCATAGCGTCTATAGAAATATGATGCAGACATTGTTTATAATTTGATACTTCACCGGCATTTTGTGTGTAAGATATACCTCGCTTGTTATAATTCTTTAATAGAATAGTTTTTCATTAAATTCTGTAAGTAAAACTATAACGATAACAATAAAAACTATTTACTTTGCTCTTCACATTCACGCTTGCATGAATAAAAGTGTTTTTATAATGCATAAGGTATGACAGCTTGCAAATGATTGTTGATGTTGTGATGTGAAACTTTTATTTTTATATTTTAATTGCTTTAAAAACAATAGAATATTTTTCTTATTACCTTGAATATTTATGATCTACAGTTACATTTTAAGCTATGACTTAATTAGTTAAAGATATATGTGATGATGTGATGGATATCTTTAAAGATGATCGCATGAAGTAATTTATCAAAAAGAAAAAAAAAAGTTCTTCAGTTATTATTAGAGTAGATAGAATTTTAATGAATTAATTTTTTTTTACTTGCCATTTCTGTAGTCAAAGTTGTTTTTGCAATTGGTGATTAAATGTTGCAGTTGGTTTTGAATAAATACCTTTTTTAATAATTATATATTGTTTTACTCTCTTACACATGATGAAGTGGTATTATAGGGCAATAGTCTATTGATATATCCACTTTAGTAATTGCCAAGACGCATTTCGGGTATAAACCCCTCTTCTGTTGACTCAATGAACGTTCTTTTCTCCTTTTAAAATCTCATTAAAATTAATCTTTCCAATCTCCTTTATAAGCAGAAAATTATATATTGTTTTAGTATATGATAAATATATATATATTTGATGCTAATTAAATTTAGAAATATTGAGAATAATANTTGCAGTGGTACACTCAGGATTTAATTTTGGGGAGCCAAGTTGAACAGATAAAAAATTTTTAATGCAAATTCAATAAAATTCCCGCCTTATATGACTGCTAATTCACAAGTAGTACAGAAATAGAAATCAGGAACACAATAAAAAAGAATTAATTTTAATTAGGAAAAGATTGGAAAATTTTCTAGTACTGTATTTGTTTTACTTTTTCTTTGGAGGGTGCCAGGGCCTCCTGCCTCCCTCTCGATGTGTCACTGATTATTAGTACAGTAATAAAAGTATATGCAATAAAGGTTGATGTACTCAAACATACTCTAAAAGAAATATATATCTAATAATACAGAATTGATTATACGGTGATTATATGAAATGGCTGCAAATTTTTTATGCATGAGATTGTAACCTGGGTTTTATTTTTTGATGTGGCTTCAGTCAGTGGAGTAGCGTGGGTGTCAACCGCCCGGGGAGGAGGAAAATCCTCCATTTAGGTATCTCTATTAAGACTAAAATTCAGTTTCGTCACAGAATAAGTAATGAAAAATTCCGTGCTAGTGTTGCCACCTTTTTAAAATCGCTGACCCGGAACGGCAGGTGAGGCTTGTTCGAACAGAAGTTCCTGACGGAATGTCACTTTGCAATGCGAAGAATAATGTGCAGTGAATGCTGGTTCTAAATCAATTATAGTTAGCGGCTAGGGAGACTTGGATAGGAGTAACGCAAGTGACTTAGCTCTAATGGATATTGGAGGTGTATATATATATACGAATAAATCGTACAAGCAAAAAGAAAAAAAAAGGTCGACAGGTTGCGCACGATGTCCCTGGACGGCGAGTCGATTCCCGGACTGTCAGGGTGGTAACACTAGTCCGTGCTCATTTCAATCGGTCCGAATCGTAGGTGGATGAAGATATGAAATGAAATGGTCCAAATTCTTACAATATATTATTATTTATTGTGAAATTTGCCGCCCCCTAAAAAGTGCCGCCTGGGGCGGGCCGCCCCTGCCGCTCCCACTACGCTACGCTACTGGCTTCAGTATATGTACAGTCTGATTGCTTGTACAGTATTTAGATTCGATTGTAAGCCTGAATGCAGATGATCAATTTGCTCTATGAAAAAGAAAGTTCCTTAACTGTCTTACAACTATTGAAGTCTAAAAACAGCTATTTGAAACTGCTTTTAATGATTTCCAATTATTAACATGGAAGATGACTTTTAGAACATCGAATAAATTTAAATTTGTACAAAGAGAACATACAAGGTCTGTTCAAAAAGTATCGGACCTTATTTTTTTCCGCGTAAACCAATGATGCGAGAGAGGCCTCCTTCGGTGGAGTTGTGGAGGGGACAGTCATGCACAGCCCTGAATTTTTTCCCGCCTGCAGGAAGCGTCAGTCGTTGGCAATCGGCCTATGAGTGAGGTCATGTAGTGCGCTGTAGTCGGATTTCACTAAGCTGGAAAATGACTGAACAACGTGAGCAGCGATATTACATCAAATTTTGCCAAAAACCTTGGCGATACCCGAGTGTAAACCATTCGCATGATTCAGCAGGCTTTCGGGGACGATCCTCGAGGCCAAAAAAAGCGCGGCAGGTCCGCAGCAATATCAAAGGTCATGTTGACAGTTTTTTCGACTCTCGTGGGGTGGTGTGTCGTGAGTACGCACCACAAGGCCAAACCATCCCAAAGGAGTACTACCAGGAGGTCCTTCGTCGTCTTTCCGATACAGTGCGATGCAAACGATGGGATCTGTGGTCGATCAAAACTTGGCAGCTCCATCGTGATAACGCATCCGCCCATTCTGCGCATCTGATT
>NW_019385273.1:71187-95719 GCF_000671375.1 Centruroides sculpturatus
CTTCTTTTTCTTGTGTTCAGATCTAACATCTTTGTCCAATCAAAGAACACCAAACTGCTTGTGACGTCTAACTGTCAATTAAACATTACTCTGGGCTGTCGTTAGAGGGAGTAAATCGACGTACTGTACTGTACTGGACAGGAAAAATAATTATTAAAAATGATATATATATATAATTAAAATCCACTCATTAAAATTTTCTATATATATATAGAAAATTTTAATGAGTGGATTTTAATTATATATATATATCATTTTTAATAATTATTTTTCCTGTCCAGTACAGTACAGTACGTCGATTTACTCCCTCTAACGACAGCCCAGAGTAATGTTTAATTGACAGTTAGACGTCACAAGCAGTTTGGTGTTCTTTGATTGGACAAAGATGTTAGATCTGAACACAAGAAAAAGAAGCTGAATGGTCCTGCATTGCGTAGCGAGTAACTGATCGGTATGGAAGTCGTTTTCATTCTCCTGGAGTAAGGTAAGATTTATTCGTCTTTATAAATGCTGAATTACTTCTACGTTTGTTATATTCCGTCAGAAATCTGAATATTGACAGTTAGAATTAAAACCGGCCTCATAGCGTCTATAGAAATATGATGCAGACATTGTTTATAATTTGATACTTCACCGGCATTTTGTGTGTAAGATATACCTCGCTTGTTATAATTCTTTAATAGAATAGTTTTTCATTAAATTCTGTAAGTAAAACTATAACGATAACAATAAAAACTATTTACTTTGCTCTTCACATTCACGCTTGCATGAATAAGTGTTTTTATAATGCATAAGGTATGACAGCTTGCAAATGATTGTTGATGTTGTGATGTGAAACTTTTATTTTTATATTTTAATTGCTTTAAAAACAATAGAATATTTTTCTTATTACCTTGAATATTTATGATCTACAGTTACATTTTAAGCTATGACTTAATTAGTTAAAGATATATGTGATGATGTGATGGATATCTTTAAAGATGATCGCATGAAGTAATTTATCAAAAAGAAAAAAAAAAGTTCTTCAGTTATTATTAGAGTAGATAGAATTTTAATGAATTAATTTTTTTTTACTTGCCATTTCTGTAGTCAAAGTTGTTTTTGCAATTGGTGATTAAATGTTGCAGTTGGTTTTGAATAAATACCTTTTTTAATAATTATATATTGTTTTACTCTCTTACACATGATGAAGTGGTATTATAGGGCAATAGTCTATTGATATATCCACTTTAGTAATTGCCAAGACGCATTTTGGGTATAAACCCCTCTTCTGTTGACTCAATGAACGTTCTTTTCTCCTTTTAAAATCTCATTAAAATTAATCTTTCCAATCTCCTTTATAAGCAGAAAATTATATATTGTTTTAGTATATGATAAATATATATATATTTGATGCTAATTAAATTTAGAAATATTGAGAATAATAATAAACTTGTTCTCTTTTTTGATTAAAAAAAAATTGTACTAAAATCTGATATTTTATAAGTTCTAACTCTTTAACTGTTGTCTTGCTTTGTTCAATACTTCCCCCAATACAAAAGTGATAAAATCTAATTATGTTGAATTAAAAATTTTGCAACTTCTATTTATTTTTTTCTCTTTGTTTAGGATTGAAGTTTTTTTGAGGAAAATTTGATAAAACATGGGTCAATAACTGGGAATGGTTTGACATAGTTTTTGAAATTGACTTCTTGACTTTTTAATCAAGTCATTATTAAAAATAAATACAAGTTTACTAAAACTGAAAAATTTTGAAAAATTTCATAAATTTATTAATATTGAATTTATAAATATTGTAGTACAAATATTTTTGATAGAATAACGAAATATTGATTAACAAATGAAAGTTTTTCATTTTTATACTTTTGTATGTTTAAAAAGTTGTTAAATTTAAAAACATGTTACCATACATTTAAATTTTAAATTACATGATCAAACAGTTCAGTCTAAGTTGGAAGGAAATTTTTATTATTTTAAACATTTTAAGAGAGAAAAATTTTGCTAGAAAATAATTCTTATCCAGTAATATGTAAATATCTATTGTATATATTTCTTCTTATCAGTTGACTGATGAGGGGCTATATGCCCGAAACGTGTAAAAGTACCCGTATCAACTGAATAAAGAGGAAAAACGCCAAGTGTTTTAATAATAACACAGTCTTGTGTTCAATAGTTAATAAATACGAAAACACGGTTTAAAAAAACGAATCAACTAAATGTAAATATCAGTCATAATGAATTTTTTTTGTTGTTTTTGAAGAAAGTGGATTTCCATTTTCAAATTTATAAAATTTTGTTCAAACAAATAAAAAAGGAGATTCAAACTGTTTGTGAAGGAAGCCAAAAATAAGGATATGTTAGGAATGTTTTCAGTCTACTGTAAGGCCAAGCAGCAGGTTGAAAATGTTCTTAATTCCTACTTTTAGCTTCCTTAACCAGTTGTGTTCCTTGTAACTAAATAAAGTTTGATTCTTGAACAAACAAAAATACTATGGAAAAATATTTACCATGCAAGTTTGAAGTCTAATTTTGTTTTGAATTAATTGATTCAAGGAAATCATTAATTACATGTAACTCTATGAGTAGAGGGCTGATGAAAAGAACTACCAGTATTCAGAAGCTATAATCTTATCTATGTCTTATATGAATGTTTGAATATAATGACATATACATTAATATTTGACAGTTTCAATAACAGAACTATAAAATGACCAATAGTAGTGATTTATAAGTTGATTTTACTTCATATAGCTAGATTGATTATATAAGAAAACTATAAGTAATGGGTAGTAGAGAAATAATTAATGTTACATAGTGAAGTCTATTTCTGTTATACTGTTAATCAACTAGTGATTATTTTATCCAGTTATTATAAATAAATATATATATAAAATGAGAATTATTTATTGTGTAAAAGTCAATTAGAAAGATAGGTCTAATTACGATTTAATTAGTTCCTAGAATCGTACATCCAACCCGTAGGCTCAGTATCATAAATTGAGGCCACATTCCTAGAAATAATAGTGTATTGTACTAAACAATACCNTATTTAATTTAAAATATATGTTCTCCATCTCAAATTAGTAGTGGATTGACCCTCTATATCATACTTCTCCTTTAACAATAGAGCCATGCCAGTCATCTATCTAACACCTTTTAGGGGAAAATTTTTGAATTGAAATAATGTGACTTTCGGTTTGTGTCGGAAGTTTGTATATAGTTAATTGGGGCCTCCTGCCCCTAAAGTTTCCATATCTGGTCTCGTCTTTCATCTATCTAATTCTTTTCTAGAGATTAAGGAAAGATGGATGGACGACAGTGGGAATTTCTAGTTCTACACTTTTTTCAAATTGTAGCCCAGTAAGTACAAGCTTCCATAACTACACTTCAAGTAATATAGTCATTGATCTAAACTTTGTCATCTATTATATAACTGAGATTCAGCAAATAAGTTTGTGTGTTCTGTACACCCCCTTGTTCTTTTTATATATTTTCTTAATAATCAGATATTTGTCAATTATTTTTTTATATTTATATATTATTTATTCAATTTCACAAATAATTTTAATTAAATCATTATCACATTTCTATTTTTTGTATTTTATTTTTCCAAAGTAAAAATAACTTTAGATTAAAAAAAATTCCAATTTCAAAGTATTAAAAATAATAAAAACCAAATTATCCAAATTATCAAAATACTAAAAAGTAACTGTTAGCTCAAATGACAATGATATCTGTAAAGAAAATAATTAAAATCTATATATAATACTCATTTTTTATTTTGACATATCTGAGATATAGAAAAGTCTGCTGCCAAGTCTGCAAACTTATGTTGTGAATATTTTTGATTTTTTACAAGTCGGTTTGTAAATTATTATAACTGATGTATTTCCAAGAATTGATTAAAATGTTTCGGACATACAAGAGTAATCCCAAAAGTAAGGCCTATTTGTTTAGAAATACAAAAAAATGTTTATTTTCAATAATGTTGACATCACTTTAAAGCTTGAACACTTATCTATTTTTCTACATAATCACCATTTCAATCAATGCATTTTTGTAGGTGCTGTGGTAGTTTTTGTATGTCCATATCATATCATCTCACCACCCATGTTGTTGAGGAAGCATTGAACCTCATTGTTGTAAAAGTGTGTTCCAGTCAAATGTTCTTTCAATTTAGGAAACAGCTGGTAGTCACTGGGTACCAAGTCTGGACTATAGGATAGATGGGTGATGATGTCTTATCCAAACTGTTGCAGGAGAGCAACAGTTTGATGAGCTATGTGGGAGCTAGTGTTGTTGTGGAGAATGCTTATGCCTTTGCTCAACATTCCTCTTCTCTGGTTCTGAATCATCTGAGTTTTTTCAGTGTCTCAATACCTGTCAGCATTTATGGTTCCAGAAGTCCCATGAAGTCAACCAACAATACCCCCCTTTTCAATCCCAAAACACAGTTGCCATGACTTTACTGGTAGACTCTGTTTGTTTGAATTTTTGCAGCTTGGGCAAAGAGGAATGCTGCCACTCACAGGATTGTTGTTTGGTCTCAGGTGTGAAGTGGAACACCCAGGTTTCATTACCTGTGACAATCAAATCCAAAAGTTGTCTTTTTCATCTGCATAGATGTGAAGAAATTTGCAGGAAGAGTCAACTTGTTGCTGTTGGTGGTCTTCTGTGAGCATTTGCAGGATCCATCTTGCGCACACCTTCTGATATTGCAACTTTTCCATTTTAAAATCCTATGAATGATGCTTTGGGAAACCTCAGGAACCAAAATGCAGAGATCATCCAGAGTGATTCACTGATCTTCATGGTTTGCTCAACCTTTGTGACTGTCTTGTTAGAAATTGATGGTCTTCCACTTCTTTCTTTGTTGTGAATTTCAGTACGACCAGCTGCAAACTTTCTACACCACTTGTGGATGTTTTTGGCATCCATGTACAGTACAACTCTCCATACACTTCTGTCAATTGGCAATGAATTTCAATTGGTCTAATGCCTTTTGCGTTCAAAAACTGAATAACTGTGTGAACTTTGCATTTGGCGGTAGTGCCAAGTGCTCCATTACAAACGGCTGCAAAACCAAGATTGAGTGTCCCAGCAAGGTGTGCTCAGGCTTGTTTGGGAATGAGGAACAACAAGCACAACAGTGTTGCCAACAGCCACACAGTTTTCCTGCATCCCCAGCACTTTGGAGACCTTACTTTGGGATTACACTCATATATGTTCTATTGAGATAATAGTGTAAATATTCCAAATTTAGCAATTGTTAAGTTAGAAAAAGCATATAAACATTGTTTTTCTAAAACAAAATAATTTATTCTATCTGATGATGATCAAGTACTTTTGCATCCATCATCATGATACAATATTTAGGTTTGACATATTTCAGCAGAAATAAACATATCCAACTGAGTCAATGTTTTAAAGGAATATATTTCTGTTACTGGATGGTATTTGTAGTAAGTTGAATATGAGCAATGTATTCTGATAATGAATGTAAGACCTTCTGGAAATATTAGATTAAAAAAAAAAAACATTTTTGATTTAAAAAGCAGTTTTTCTCTGTGTGAATATGTGTAAAATGACTTTAGCAATGAAATCAAAATAGCATTTTAAAGAAAACTCTGTAAAATAGCATAAATGAATAATATATAACATGAATCATAAGAATTTAAAAGATAATTTTAATTTCATATTTAATAGATTTTCTTGATCTTTACATTATTTGCTTTAGTCACATTATAATTTTGTGTCGATAACTTGTTTGTATTTAAATCAATTTGAAAATGGTGTGGATTATCTACTGATTTTAAATTGCAATAATGAACTCATTAAATGGCTTTTTCTTTTCTTTGTCTAAAGTTATCATGAGTGTTTTTAGAAAACTTTTATTTGCAATACAGATTCATCCACTATCACATTTTTCCTGAAACTATTGGAGGTAAATATATCTATTCCTTGCTTTTAGTTCTCTCCCATTCATTTTCTGCATGCCAATCCACATCTTACAAATTCAAAAAGTCTAATAATAATTATCATAAAAGATGATAAATTTCTAGCTAATTCTTTCTCTGAATATAAAGTCATTCCAGAAAACTATATAGAGCAGTGTTTCCCAAACTTTTTTAGGCCATGCCCCACTTTAACATTTCTAAAATCATCATGTCCCCCCCATACATAATTTTAGTTATAAAATTTATTTTTGTTCTTTTTAGTAATATGAATGATAATTTTAAAGCGACTTCTTACAACTGTTGTCAAAACAAAGAAACAAACTTTTAATAAATAAAAAAATAATAGATTTTAAAAATTTACTTTAATGTGATTTGTGGACTTGATGCTTTTTACACAGCGATTTTATATCTGGTTCAAGCTTAGTTAGCTTAAATCTCAAATCTCCACGTTGTGTTATATCCAGACGATTTCTTTTTTTAATCAACAAATCACTCACAGCACTAAAGCCACATTCAGCTAGATATGAAGATGGAAACGGTAATAAGAGTTTTCTTGCACATTTTGTGGTATTGGGGTATTTAGCCTCTGTTTCATCGCAAAGCCATGCCATCGCACCTTTAATATTAAATAGAGTTATTACAGATTCGTCACTTTGCAACTCCGCGAGTTCTTCTTGATATTGCAGATTGGATATATCAGCTAAATCCACCAAAACTGGTTGCACCATCCATGTCGGAAAATTCATTTCTTTTAAATCAGCAAATCTCTCTTTAAAATCCGTAATTAAAATTTTTAAATGATTAACAATTTCAAGTATTGCGGAGTCAGAAACATCACACTTGTTAAGCCAATGAAACTGTTCAAAATTTTTGTTGCTGACGTGTTTTTGATTTAATTCTAAATTCTTAATAAAACCAAATATTTTTGCTTTGGCATCAACCAGTGTTTTGTTTGGTCCTTGCAGTTGCTTGTTTAACAAATTTAGCTTCTCAAAGATATCGGCTAAATAACTTACATATGCTTTGCCATTTGTTGTCAACAATAATTTCATTTCAGGCTTATCAATTAAAAACTTTTCAAGCGAATCGAACAACTCAATAAATCGTTTCAAACAATTCCCTTTTGAAAGCCACCTTACTTCAGTGTGTAGTAACAATCGTACGTGGTCTTCATTTTGTTCCTCACAAAATAGCTTAAATAAGCGCTCGGTTTTAGCGCTGGCTTTTATTGAGTTAATGCATTTGATAACTGCATTGAGTACTTCATTGAGAATAGGAGACACGTTTTTAGCCACCAAGTTTTCTTTATGGATAACACAGTGAATAAGTATCATTTCTGGATTATCAGCTTTCATCAATTGTAAACAACCATTTTTTTTGCCCATCATATTGGGGGCACCATCGGCAGCACACGAAATAACATTCTTCATGGGGATCTCATTGTCATCCAAGTAGCATTTGAATATGTTGTAAATGTCTCTCGATTTGGTAGTGCTTTCTAATTGTTTACAAAAAAGCATTTCTTCTGCAAACTGTCCACGTTCAATATACCTGACATAAGTGATAAGAACGGCCTCACTGTCTCTTAGGGTTGACTCGTCCATCTGCACAGAGAAATTTCTGGTTTTTAGTTTCGATACGAGTTGTTTCTCAATGTCTTCGCCCATCTCGTCGATCCTTCGGCTGACAGTATTGTTACTGAGAGGCATCGCTTTTACATCCTCGTCATCTTTTTCTAGAACAGTTTTCATAAAAGCAGAAATTGAGGGCTTTATAAGATTCTCCCCTATTGTGTGGCTTTTCCCTGATTTAGCAATTAACAATGAAATTTGGTAACTAGCCTCTTGAATACGACTATTTGTTACATTTCTAGACGTGAAGATTGAAGTAATTGTCGTCCTTTTCTCGAACTTTTCCTTTAATGTTTTGAAGAAACTTAAATCTGAATTAATATAGTCCTTGTGTTTGGCCTTCAAATGTGCTTCAAGCCGACCCAATTTCATAGATTCGTTTGTCAAACATTGCTGGCATATCAAGCAAAACGGCATCCTCTCATCGTGAACTGCTGGTATAAATCCATATTTTAGATATTCCTCTGAATATTGACGAACTTTCTTTTTTGTTGTTCCACTCATTTTTTATGGGCTAAAAAAATAATAAAATTTTGTAAAAATAATTCAATGTGACAGAGTAAACGTAAATTTAGAAAAAATTGTTTTTGTGTAGATATAACACATTTTGCCGCAAGTGATACTTGGGATAAACGCAAGCCCTGAAGATTCCAGCAGACCAGATTGCAAGATTTTAATACTTCTGGACTCCTTTATCAAAGACACTGCTATTAGAGATATCTAAACTAACAAAAAAGGCACAATTAATTAGTTTTTAAATATTATCAATAGTTTTACAGTTTAAAAACTTATATAAAAAGCTAAATGGTTAAAAAATAAACATAAATTATTCAATACGTAAAAATTATATTTCTACAACATGTATTAATTAATTCATTTAATCATATAAATGACAGACAATTATGACATATAGGTGTTAAAAATATTAGAGTTAAATTTTTAGAAAAAAATTTTGCAAAAACGTTGTTACTTAGCGACTTTAAAAGATACAAGATTTCTGCGACAAGAGATACAGCAAAGGGAAACGCTGAAAAGTTCACTTGCGGACTCTAATAACATAGTTTAGGTTTTGATACCATCTTAAAAATGCTTATTAATAATTTAAGTCCTTTATTTAGAAAATTTTCTTTTTCATATTATTTGTCACCTAAAGCGTTGCATTAAAAAAGCTCATAGCGAAGGGAAGAAATTGTCATGTCAATTCTCAAATTGCCCCCCTCCAACCATCAAATTGCCTCCCTGTGGGGCGTACGCCCCACTTTGGGAAACACTGATATAGAGACTGACAGTTGTTAACTCATTTTTCTTATTATGGTTACATTTTAATGATGACAAGTCATGTGCCTGGATGTGTGAATGAAAGATGGATAAAAATATAGATGATTATTGTGTACTATCTCCCTTTTTTGATACTGTGTATTAATAGTATGCACATTTTATCAAAAAGATACTAGATTGAAAAATAGTGATTTCTCAAGTTTTTAACTGCATGAGGAAATTTACTTACTATTTTATACATTAATATTAATATTTTATTTTCAAATAATGTAGCTGTTTCTATTTGTTTTAGATTTTCTGAATTAGTAAATTAAAATCTTGTAGTAGAATGTTGCAGATAACTTGGATTATGTAAATATATAAACATCCTGAGGCCTGATATTTTAGTAATATGCCAAACGATTGCCAGATTAAATTGGGCTACTAAATAATTTCATACTACTTCGGCAACACATCTTATTAAATTTAATAAGAGATAATGCCTAGTGCCTATTTAGAATTTAATTTAAAATAATAGTGGTAAAGTAGCCTGATTTAATCCTGCAATTGTTTGGCATATTGAATTATGTAAGTCTCATTAAGGATGTATGTTTGTTTGGTTTTAAACATAGTTGAGCTGAAGTTGTCATAGTTACTAAATCCAATAAGAACTTTATTTGATATATCTTTAGCATTAGCAAGTGATTGTAAAAACTAAAAAAAATTTTGGCAAGAGCAATTACTCTTGCCAAAATTCAGTTGCATTAGCTCAAAAATTTTGAGCCAAAAGAGTACACAGAAGTGGGGGACACAAAATGTAGTGTTGACTGAAATTAGGTTGATCTGATAGACAGTTTAGTTCTATAACAACTGAACTTTATATTTTGAATGCAGTATAATACATGATGTAATTAACTGATCTTGAAGTGGTGCTATCACAATAATAAGTAAAAGATTACAGTAGAAAGTCTTGATAATTGCTACTTTGAAAACTGCTGTTAAAACAGGGATAAAGATTTAAATTAGTTATGCGTACTGCACTAAAGCTAATTCATTTATACTTCTGTGTTGATTTTTCCTTTTTGAGTATAGTATCATTATTCTTTATTACCAGACCAAATTCCTCATATTGTTTGTTAAATTTAACTTTCATTACTTGTTTTAGTGTTGACTACAATATTTGACTTTTTCATCTTGCTAGTATTTTTTAATAACATTGAATAGTCCCTTACAATCAACATCAGTACAAGGCAAAGTAAATATTAATTGAACAAGTGGCACAATCATTTTTAAATTTGATCCTATCTACACATAATGATTTCCATGAAGCATCTCTGTGGTTGACAAATTCCCCCCCTTTTTTTTTTGGCTAATTTATAAATTGATTTATTTTTCTGTTATATGCAAGTTTGCAATTTCCCATATATGTTTTTATAATTTTTGTTTTTAGTGCACATGCATTTCTTCTTCACTTGTAAATGCTGCCAAGACTGTTGTAGACAATATTTTCTTCACTAAATATACATGTTCCTTCATTCTTCATGCAGATGATCTTTTGAATATGTGCAAATTATGTTATGAAATGACACAATAAGTAGGAGGTATAAATTTAGACTTTCTAGAATATATAGAATTTGAGTACAAGTAAAAAATTAGTAAAATATTAATCTTTAAAATACACCAAATTCTTGATTATCTAAGCAAATTAGTGCACAAGTGTGCACAGAAAACTGGAAAACATGGATAATTCAAAATAGCCCTCTAAACTGGTGTGTTTCAATCTTTTGGTCTACATAAAATTATAAACATATAAATACTTGGTCTACATAAAATTATGAATAATTTTATGTAGACCAAGTAATTATATGTGACTATCAATTATGTTTATTTATTATGCTTATATATGCTTATCTAGCATTACTATATGTAACAAAGTATATACAGTAACTGTAGATCACTATTTAAATGTCACCCATAATCAACTGTACAAGCTTCAGTACAGTCAAATGTTTTTCTATAGACTGGTGAAATTTTTTTCTGCAGACCAGCATTGGTTCATGGACTGCAGTTGAAAAACACTATTCTTAACTATAAAAAGAAAGTACAGTAGAGCATCGATTATCCGACTCAATTGGGAACTCAGGTTGGTTGAATAACTGAAAAAATCGATAACCGAAAAGAATGAAAAAATACATTATTAGTATAGTACAGGGGTGGCCAACCTGCGGCTCGCGAGCCACATGCGGCTTTTTGAAGGATTATTTGTGGCTCTCGATAAATGTACCCGAGTTCCCTTTTCATTTTTGTGTTATTATATTTTAAAAAATTATTATCGTTCCGTATGTGTTTCAAAATGTCTTTTAAATTACTAACAACAAATATGAAAGACTAAGTGCAACGTTGTAACAAATTTCATTTCCGTCCAAGTTAAGAATGATATGACTCATCGAAAACTGCGCGAACGAACATAAACAGTGGCGTAATCGTCCGTTATCGACCGACTCCAGACCGATTTTGAATTTGTAAACTGTCATTGCAACGGACAGTTGACATTGTGCTCTGGAGGAAACAATTTGTATCAGTCTTGCTACGGATATAATTTGTAATCTGTAATTTTTTGCATACCTTTTTAATACGTATTTAATTGCGGCTTGCGAAAAATTTCAAATTTTGAAAAATGGCTCGGACTATCAAGGAGCTTGGCCACCCTGGGTATAGTATATTAGTATATCCCATGTAATCAGTATATTAGTATATTGCTATTAACCAACTTTGCATTGAATTTTCATCGATATTAAGCCTAACAATTTTTTTTTTTAAATAATAATCGTCGCTATTGTATTGTTAAAAATTATTTTAAAATTATTTTATTGCTCACAAAACAAACAATCACTCATAATTAGAAAATTAACTCTCATTTAAATACTAGCCTCCCTTCAATGATCGAGCTGTAGTTGCCAGCCAAAACACGCAAAAATTTAACAAAAATAATATTAAAGTAGCCAAGACATAGCCAAATATTGTAGTGCCACATCACTAGTGGACATTTGAAATTTGCCAACTAGAATGGTCGGTTAACCGATGTGATGGTTAATCTGGGGTCGGATAATCAATGCTCTACTGTATTCAGAAGTTTTAAATGAACTACAGTATATATACACAAGTGTGTGTATATATACAGTATTTATGTATATATATATATACACTTCTCAAAAGTGAAGTTGCAACACCTTGAAGGAATGCAAATAGCCACACGCAACTTGCAGGACTGGTAGAGGTGATAGAGATATGCAAATGATTGTTTTCATATTCATCGGATCATGTGATACCCAGTTTTAAGCTTTAAAGACCAGCAGCCAGCTCAGGCTGTAAATGCTATCAGCAATGGTTCGAGGCAGCTGAACTTTTGAAAAAGTGTAGAAAAATACTTGAGATGACAGCGAGTTGAACACCACCAGTGTATGGCTGGGGAACAAAACCATATCCTGGATATGTGTGACCAAAGTGTATTGATTCACGTAGCTGCCACATGTTGGGCATGATGTGAATACTATCCAGCAATGTGTGACACAATGGATGCAGGAACATCTGCAAACACTACGAAGAGGCAGTGGATCACTCCAGCTCATGACAGAGCATACAGACTGGCAGATTTGCCAAACAGCATGTCAGGACCAGTTTGTCACTGCATGTGACAATCAAAGCCACCTGTTGCCACCAATTGGTGCATCTGTGTCCACCCAAATTATTTGCAACAGGTTGAATGAAGTTGGGCTGAACATACAGCAACCAGCAACCAGGGGGTGCCATTAACCTCTTGACACAGGCTGCATGCCTGGCATAGTGTCATTGCAACTTGACCACTGAAGGGCACTGGGTGTTGTTTATGGATGAATCCTGCTTCTGTCTGTGGAGGAATGACAGCCATGGGTGGGTGTGGCTTTATCCTGGGGAATACTATGTGCCAACCCTTTTTGCCAAACATTACACTGGCCCCAAACTGGATATCATGGTTTGGAGAGGCATCATATTTGATCAGCAGACAGCCCTGGTGCACATTTCCAATACTCTCACAGCTGACCAGCAAGTCACATGAACTTTGGGGCCTGTGGTTCAGCCATTGATGTAGGCCACACTCGACACTATGTTCCAGCAAGACGATGTCTGGTCAAGCATTGCAAAGAGAACTCTCACCAGCCTGAATGGAATTCGGATGTGAATTCCGTTTCTTTCCTTTCCTGGCCAGCACCTTTGCCAGATCTCTCTCTCATTGAACATCTATGGGACCTAGTCTGACATGAGGTGTACTGGGAACTACTGCCACATATTGAAGACATGTGCACTGCAGTGGATGTAGCTTGGCCAGGAATACCTCAGGAAACTATTAATAGCCTCGTTGATAGTATGCCTTACCGTATAGCACCCTGTGTACCTATGGGGGCTGTATTCATTACAGAATAAATAGGTGTCTGTTGCATAGTTGGTCATGTGCAAGTTTAGTATGTGTCCAATTGTGGTGCCACATCACCAGTCATGGAATTTTTTGATTTCACCTCATATAGTTTGTTTCTGGAATTTTGACAGGTTGTATGCTTGATAATTGAAAGGAGCTCTAGAAGTTTTCAAAAGAATTTAGTTTGGTGATTTATCATAACAATACAAATTTTAAAGATTTTAAACATTTTTAATTATAATTATAGATTTATACTTGCTTTAATCAATATTAAATACAGCTTTAAACAAAATGAAAGATAATTTATTATATAATTTAAATTATTAGGTTCAATAAGTACATTCAACCTAAAAATAGAATATATATTGTACACATTACATATTGCATCTAAATCTAGTTTATTTAATAATAATTATTAAATAAATGGGATGTTTCATAAATTATTTATGAAAATCCCATATTAACTTGTGATTTTGATTTTCTGAAGCATTCTTGGTCCACATTATTTCAGATAATTGAGACATTGTTGTATGTAGATTAAAGTAGTTGAATTATTAATTAATATGCTAATCCCAATTTCAATTTGAATATTTTGTGAACAGTGGAAAAATCAGATAAAATAGGTAAGAAGAAAAATATCTTTAATATTGAAGAAATAATATAGAAAGAGGAATAGTAAATAGCTTAAATTCAAGATAACTCTGTTGAAAGGGCTGCAGAATTACAGTATTAATAAAGTAAAATAACATTACAGATGAATGGATGTTATTTTATTTTATTAATACTGTAATTCTGCCAGCCCTTTTAACAAAGAAATAATTTATTTTTAATTGTGTTGGGATTGTCACCTGTGGACATTTTTAACTGTTTTACATATTTGTGCAGAGGCAGAGCCTCTAAAGAAAGGGGTCTCTGCAATGGAAATAGTTGTTCCTGGTGATTGGACAGGGCAAGCAGTGAAGATAGGACTAGTATCCATCTGTAATGTTATTTTACTTTATTAATCAAGATAACTCTACTTGGAAGAAAGTTTCAAAATTAGGTCAGTGCAATAAACTGAAAGTAAAGAAAAAGTACTATAGTAAAGTTGTTTTTCACTTCTAAGTTTTAATAAATTGTATGTCTCCTTACAAATTCAAGGCTGAAAATTTATTTAAAATTAAGTATCAGGAATGTTCAATTGTATTTAGAAATTCTGTTTGTTTTTATTAGTTTATGTATTTTATAACAAGAACTAGATAATTTTATATATTTAAAGTTCTTGCTCTAATGTTTTAATTGATTGAATTAAATATTAACGATTGTGGGTCAGTTGACAACATTAAAGAAAATAAATTTTAATCTGTACTAAGAGTCATTGTTGATTAAAAAAATCGGTGAGCAATTGAATTAATGATAGTTTTCTTTACGTTCTAATGAACTTGTCCTCATTTTGTATAAAAAAAAAAAATCTTAAATTAAACTTTACATTAATTGTATTGTAGATATTAGTGACTTGATATAATAATAAAAAAATTTTATTTTTTGTTTTTTTAAAAATAACAAAACATAAAAATGAACTGCTTTGCTAGTATTTAATTTTATTTACAAATTACTCTTTAGCACTTTTGGACAACCAAGTCCATTGTCAGGAGATGTATTTGTATGTCTCCTGATGATAGACTTGGTTGTCCAAAAGTGCTAAAGCGCAATTTGTAAAGTTAATGTCAGAACAGCAGTTTCTATTTTTGTTATTTTTAAAGAACTTTAGTTGTTTTTGCATTAATCTGTCTTTTGTTTAGATTTGTAATACCCATGATAATTTTACACTTTCAATATAAATGTCTTTTTCTGGATCTTTCATTAATATTGATAAATAATTTTTTATATGATAAAACAATAGTAATCTAAAAATGTTAGTTTTTTAACTTAGACAACAAATGCTTAAAACATTTTAAGTACCAGAGTTAAATTTTCTCTAAATTTAGTGTACACTTAAATCTTTATATTAATTTCTCAAAAATGGCTTTAAAAAACTATAAATATTTGATGAAACACATCTCCAAAAGTACATAATTTTCTATCTGTAATCTGCAGGAGCAATTTTTCATTTACAAAATAGTATCTATATAATATCTACAGAGAGAAGTTTTTTGTTGACAAAAAAGTTTATTCTCATATAATTTTCAGTTTTTATTGTTAGTTTTCTTGAGACATCAATGAAAAATGAAGCAATTAACAAGAACATGTAATAATTAAAATGAAGTATTGTTGAATCCAGGAAAATATCAGTTTATTTTAAAATACTACAATGGAAGTTTAAATCCAGAATTTAAAAAGTTTTTGAATCCAAACAGTTGATTATGCTTATAAATTGCATGGTATAATGAAATGTTTAATGTACATACCATAATGCTGAAATGAGCAAAAAAACACACTTTATACAGCAATAATTTGTAAATTTGTTTGTATTTAACTACAACTTGAGTTTGTGACAGCAGAACTTGAAAAGAAAAAAAACTCAAACAAAACTGATCTACCTGTAGAGCATTCTAATCTCAGATCTGCAATAAAGGTGAAGTAATGATAAATTAAATAAAAATTAATGATAAAAATAAAATTAATTTCACTCAAATTACAATATACCTCAGTTTGATTTTTTGTGGCTTTGAACATCGTTAAATATGCTGAGTTTAAACTTAAACTTATAAACTGTTTGATGTGTGAATGTTCTATAGGGAGATTGAGTGAGGCATTTGATTTATGAATGTTAAAAGTAGTTAATGTTTGATTTTTCAGTTTTCCATAGTAGAACCCTGATAATGGTGCTTCCACAGCTCTAACAATGCTTGGTTGTTAGGTTTTTTTGTAGGCATATTCTTTGAATAAATCAGTTGGTTTTTGTTTTGAGAAGTAGGAGTAAAATCTTTGTTTCAACATTGTTGTTTTTTTGGTGTTTTATTAATCTGTATCAGGTACCACCAGTGGCATGCCATGACATTTGATGATAGGGAAGCTGTGTTTCTGTAAGAAGCCAACTTCCAGGGGCAATCAGTTAATTGCACATCAGTGTTGGTCTAAGGTCCATTCGTATTGTTTGTTCGATAGGCCAGTAAAAACCACAAACTTCTCTAAATGTATTTTTAATATCACAATTACATTCTGAATCACTAGCCACGATGTTGTTTTTGACATATAATTTTGACTATTTTCAGTATCCCTTGAAAATATGGTAGTAAATTTAGACTATTGTCTTAAACAATATGAGAGAAAGCTAAAATTGGCTAAATTTGTCCTTTTTATAGTGAAAGATAAGTACAGTATAGAAAGATATAAGGTCAACTAGTAGTCATCACAATACAGCTGATTGTAATCATGCACTGTGTTATGGGATTCATTGTGTGTAAATTTTCCCAATTTAAAAGTGAGGTTATTGTTCTTCAAAATTTAATTATTTTGCAAGAAAATTAGTTTATTTAGAGAAAATGAGAGTTACAACAATAGCCAATTCATTTTGGTTCTTTTCTAAACAAGATTTTTTTTAACATATTTATTTAACTTAAGCTTATACACATGGTGTAGTGTCACAATAACATAATTTGGCAATTTATAAGTAAAAGCTGTTGGAAATGTTTTGATATATTTTAAAATATTAAACTTGTAAGAACTGATCTGATTAAACAAAAGTTACTTGCACCTGAGTTCATTAAAAGTAATTTTATTAATAAACTTTTTGCTACACATGATTTAATAAAAAACCATTTGCTATACATGAGTTGGACTTTGCACATGATTAATTTAATAGAAAAAAAAACACAACTTTGAAATTATAGTAAAAATTTTAGATTAGCAATAACTAACATTTAACTACTATTGTAGTAATTATGCAGATTAGGGAAAATAATAATCGAAAAGAAAAATCTTCAAACAGCTTTTAAATATTTTACAATGTAATACATAAAAGATATTTATCATTGCTTATCTCTTCATTTACACTAAAAATGTGCTGTATGTTATGTTACATTGATTTAAATCAAAAAGTAAATTTTTTTTCAGTCTAAATAATTAATAAATTTTAAAAGAAACATTCTGTAGATTGGATTGTTACATTTCATTAATTTGCCATGTTTCATGCAACAATGAAATTTGTGTGTATACATGTACACAGTGGTGATATTCAGCGGGTTTGCACAGGTTCGGCCGAACCCGTTGTTAACATTTTCAAAGTTTTCCAAACCTTGTTAAACACACGTAACATTTCTCAGTGGTTTTGTTTCTTTTAAAAAATATATTAAAATATACGTATTATACTCTGTAACACTACTAAACTAGAGCCTTATACCTCGTTCGCCTTGATGTGACCTCCCTCGACCGTTTCAATCTCGACTGAAACAAGGTTCAATTGCGGTAGACTCGAGAGATCCCAAAATCCCATGTGTGCGATAAAATACAAGATGGCTGTGGAACACGTGTCGCAATAAAATATGTACAAAATAAACCATTTCAAACACTCTTTTTTATTATATATATATAAAATTTTAACCGACTTAATTTTGCGAACACATCTTTTTTATTTATAGGTGTATCTTAAGGTCAGTTTTTGCGCTAATATTGCTAATGCACCATTTGAGCGAAAAAAAATTGTTAAGGAAAAATTTTTTGTTAGCGAACCCTTTGTTAAATATTTCGAATATCACCACTGCATGTACAGTATAGTACCATAATACAATATGGCAACAATGTTGACTGTTTATGTGTATTGAAATTTAAACTAATATTTTATATTTTAATTATAGTATTTTATTAAAAAAGACTCTTGGAAACATGCAGGTTTCCAACTCATGTTTGGCACTAACTCAACTGGCCACTTGGCATTAACTTCTACACTCAGCTATTTGTGGTGGCACTGAATCATTGGTGTTCACTACACTCAGGCTTTCTTTTAGACACTTCAGGGGACTATGGCCTTGCAGACTAAAACATCAAACATAGAGGGTACTGTTGCCATACGTATGCCATTCAGAGGGATCCTACCTTTCACTACTATCTATCTCTTCTCCCTCCTTCTTCCCCCTTTCCCTTACTCTCTTTTCTGCTGGATAAACACCTCGTGTATGGCCGAAGTCTTTCTTATATTTATGTATGTACCCATGTTTGAAGGAATTCAAAATTAGACACTTATAATCTTCATATAAAATTGATTTTATCTTTTCGTTAATTTTTATATATTTTATTATTGATTCACTTTAACTTCATTATAAAATTGAAATTAAAATGATACTTATAGAACAATTAGATCTGCAGAAAATTAATTTTTCTTTTGTTTTTGAGACACTAATGATGCAAACCCAAATTATATTTGAACATAGTTAAGTGTAACAATAGCTGCAAATACAACTCAAAAATACTTTGTATTGTACTAGTTTCAGTTGTATTTATGAATGGTCATGAGTCAAGGACTAACTGTGTATATTTATTAACTGTAGGGATTTAGTTTTAGTAAAATAATTCCATACTATCAGTAAAACATACTTAATTATAAATGTTTTTTCTTATAATAGAATAAGGTGTTTGATATCATATTTATGTAATTAATGAAAAATGGCTTGAATAAATAATGAAATATTAAAAAATATTCTTTTGGAATAAGTTCTCTTCTGGAAAAAACAAATGTGTAATGAAAATAATAGCAGAAAATAAGGCTTTTTAATTTTTGAGATATGTAATTCATTCATTCATACTTCAGTAGCATGTAATTTCAAAAGAAATTATTGTTGACTACAATGTGTTTTGTTTATAAATCAGTATTATACTTTATTTATAATTTATTTTCTATATTGTAATTTTATATGATTTTTCATAAATTCATACAATATATATAAATGAATTTTAAAATATTCATCATATATAATTTAGAATTAGAAAATTTATATACATTTTTTAATAACTTTTATAAGATGGTTTTATTATGATTTTAGTAAATGCACTTCAGTTATTCAAGTTTAAAAAAAAATTGTCCTTATTTGTTACCACAATAAATATTTGTAATGGATATTGGTTTTAAGCAGAGCAAGATATTTGTTTTATTCCAGAAAAATATATAAAAATAAAATGCTCTTGAAGGAAATAATGAAAAATTAGTATATGCTTGACTGATGAAGGAAACAAATTGCAGCTTAGATCATGTCACTGAACTCAATCTTACAGTTGGTGCCAGTGAACTAAAATCTTTTTTATCTAATAAAATATATCTTTAACTTTAATAATAAGATTTCTTATTTCTGTCCAGAAATATACTTTTAAAGTGTCTAAACATTTAGACCCTTATTTAATTTGAGCCAGGAATTTAGAGAACACTTACAGTAACTATATACTTTCATAAAAATTTCTCATATACCAACATCAATCATTAATTAATATTTTAATCATATAATAAGAAATTGACTATAATATGAGAAAAAGATCAGTCAGCAGGTTAAGCTATTAAGTTATAAGTTTAGATTTGGTTAAACTCAAAAATCAAAAACGTCAAATTTTTTAATTAACTTATCATTTTATACTGATTTAAATTGGGAATGAATATGATTTTAAAAGTAGTTGATATCAGTCTTTTGTGATAAATAACTTTGACTTAATTGTTATTTAATCATTAAGTTAGGCTTTTATAACAATGGCTAAACATATTGAAAGAAGCTATACCTTTTCCTTATATATATATATATACTTTGGTTGTAGGATTACCTTTGGGTGAAGAAATAATATACTCAGTTCTGTAATAACAACAAGTTTATTTTAGAGATTGTTATCTATCAATACACATCATAAATGAGAGCAGATTCACTATAACTTGAGACATGATTCAATAGTTCTCATACAGAAAAATAGACTAACCTATTTTTTGTTTGGTGCACTGGGGTCAAATTCTGACCTCACAATTTAGCAATAGGTCACATGAGTTAATCCATATTACTGTTAAACTAGTTATTTTCTGGTAATGGGAACTTCATATTATTTCCCTCTAGAGTGAAATTGATATATAATTAATTCATGCAGTTCATTAATGTGTTTATGCAGCTAGCACATTTTTTCACCATGCACAGTTCAATCGTAAAGCATTAAACTCTGGGTAGAATTTCACCTCTTGATTTTAGTGTTTGAACTCTGGAACATTAGTCATTTAAAATATGAGATACCACTGTATGTATTTACTTTTATCATTTATTATAAGAAGCACTTTCACATTGGTTTCATTCAAACTGGATAAGTATTTCTATATGAAATTGTAAAATCATTACTTGACTTTGAAGACTGATTTCAGCTCTAAAAATATTTTTCCACCAATATAAAAAAACTGGATGCAATAGTAACAGATTCAACATCAATAATATCCAGCAAGAATTTTAATAAACAACTAACATTTTCAACTACATTTAGCAGTCATCATCATGTTCTTAAGTGCTCAAATGGAATAACAGTTCAAACACAAATATTTTAAAAATTAGAATATAGGACTTAGCCAATAAGATTCCTAATGTCATTGGAATTTCCATGAAATAATTTTTATTTACAAGATTTTAAAGTATGATCTGCAAGTTTGTAGTATAGTATTGTCTACTACAGTGGAGTCTTGTACAATGCAGGTATATGTTACACATTATAGGAAATTATGTTATCAAAACCTGCATTATCACGCGATTTATGCAAGTTTAAACCTAGGCCTAAAAGTTGAGGGAAAAAACATAGACCTCTGAACGACAAAATTTGAATTTTGCATATGTACTAGTTGTGCATTATACAGGAGTTTACTTTACATCCTACATACTAATTGTGTCCTTGAGATTTATGAAGGTTTGCTTCTATTGGCCTTATAGATTAATTCAGGGGTGGTGTTATATTCGTGGAAATAACGATAACTCGTAAACGTATATAACTAACTTTATTAACATAAACGTAACAATGAGTGAACAACGTATCGTCCTGTCCAGGTCTAGGGGTTACAAAACAACTAAAGACAACTCGTTGAGACAAAGAACATACACGAGGTCGGAGGTGTGGGGTGACCTAAGTAGGTCAAGGGGCGATTCCCGGTAGCGGTCATACCCTGGCAGTTTACATACATAACAGGTGGCCAACAGTTTTTGCCCCCTGGCTGAATTAGAAAGAGAACTTTTTTCACGGGCCGAACCAGAGGTTGCCCCAGGAAGATTTTTGAGATGGTGCAAGATCTCATTGTTGTATCACCCCGTAGAGACTAAATTGTAGATAGAGATTACAGATACATTTTTCACATTATCATGTTTTATCAACATTCTATGCTGTACTTAAGAGATTTGTAATTGAGGGTTAACTCTAAATGCCAGTGAGTTGTTTGGCTTTTTTTTTATTTTTAGGCGTCAGAATTTTACATCAAGGCACTCGGACTTGAGTAGTTAGTATTGAAAGATTAATCACGGGCCGCATAAATTCATTAGACGGGTTGTATGTTGGCCATGCCTGGATTAATTAATAGTTTTTCTAAAGTTTTGAGCTGTGTTTTGTCTCTAATATGATGTATAATGTGTGTTATCAAAATGTCCCTGCACCAAGTTGTCTGTAAAGAAAACTGATAAAGCCATATCAGACTGGATATTTTGCTATGGATGCTTCATGTTCTTTCAGACATATATTCAGGGATCAACTGGTTGCTCCTATGTACTCCAAATGTTTGTTTAATCCTGGTGTTCTTGATGGAAATAGAGTAAATTGTTGGTAAAAGTAGTTGCTCCGTAAAAAACTACTTTTACCTGAGCAAGGAGTAAAATTCTAAATTCTTTCTTCCTATTTCTATAACATATAAGTTAATATTAACTTATGAAATAGTAATTAAAAATTTTTATAAACTAATAATAAATGCATTAACATATTTTTAAATCTCAAAATATTTTATTAAATAATTTTAAGTTGATTCGTTTTTTGAAACCGTGTTTTCGTATTTATTTACTATTGAACACAAGACTGTGTTATTATTAAAACACTTGGCGTATATCCACTTTATTCAGTTGATACGGGCACTTTTACACGTTTCGGGCATATAGCCCCTCATCAGTCAACATTTAAAAAATTTCAATGACACTCGTACAGCACAAGTTATTATTTACTGCTGTTAGGATAAGTTGATAACAATGATAACATAAACTGTTAAGTAGCTGTGACACATCCTTTATCTTCTTACTAAAGTTGATAAATATATAGGCAGAATCCTTTCTAATGTTTAATGAATATATTTGTTGGTTTCTCACAACATTTCATTTGCACATAACAGCATTTGCACTTTTGTCTCTCTTGTTAATCTTACATTTGTCTGTTATTTCTGTTATCAATTCTGATAGAACTTTAGTATTGCATAAGCTTAATACATTTTACATGTCTTTCAAAATATCAACACATTTTAATTTTTTTTGCTTTTTCTTATTAATGTTTTTTGATAGCTAGAACAAACATAGATACAGTGGTACCTCAGGATACGAAATTAATCCGTTCCGAAACTGAGATCGTATCATGAAAATGTCATAAGGTGGATCATCTTTTCCCATACGATTACATATAAAACCAAATAATTCGTTCCAACACGAAAAACATACTCAAATTAAAGCCAAGTAATACATTAAAAAAAATAACTGTAGTAAGAAAAACAAATGAAAAATGCGAACTAATGTAACGTCGTATGGTGAGTTTTTGTTCGTATCGTGGAGCAAAAATATGTTCGAATTTCATGTCNCTACTATTGCATTTTTTTTGAAGGGAACGACATACAAGTCCTCTATACTGTAGTTGCCACCATGTTTAGTTTTTACTTTTGCTACTCCTAAGGGTTTAAAAATATCACCTGTGTAACTTCGAAAGGTCGCTTCCGTTTTCGCTATGGGTGCGTTTAATTGTAAACGATTGAATTCGTCGATACTGATGATAGTGACGCGACTGCCAGTGTCACATTCAAAACGAACTTTTGTGCCGTTAACGTAGATTTCTGTGAGGAGTCTGTCATCAGTTCCCGTTGTATTAACAAATACATCTAGAACGCTGTTTATATCAAAGTCAATTACGTATTCGTGATTAATATTGTGGACGTTATGATTCCTGTTGATTGTTGGTGTTTGTTTCCTTAGGGATGATATGCAAACTTTCTTTGTGTGACCTTTTTTATGACATCGTTCACATTTCAGCCGGTCTTTGACTCTGCAGTTTATTGATTTATGGTTGTTTTTTCCTCAATGTAGGCATAGTCCTTCTAAATGGAGTTTGTGGAGGTTAAGTGGCTCTCCGCTGCGATTTTCTATTCGGCTCCTGTTACGATTTGACGGTTGTGTTTGATGTGAGCGTTGTTTTGTTTGAGTATTTTTGGTAATTTTATGAACAAAGTGGTTACTTTTATATACTTCGTCGTTTTCTATTTTAGAAGCTTCTATGGCTAATGCAATTTCTAGCGTCTGTTCGAAGGTTAGGTCGGTTTGTTGTAAAATTTTCTCACGGATGTCGGAATCTCGTAAGCCACGTATGAACTGTACTCTTAACATTAGATCTATGACGGATTTTATACAGTCTGCATTGTTACAACTAGACTTGAAATCTGCGCTTTTCGAGAGTTGTTTTAACGAAGTCACGTAATTTGAGATGGACTCACCATTATGTTGTTCTCTGGACAAGAATTTGTGCTGTTCTGTTAGGGTATTTCGTTTGGGCGTTAGGTGATTTTGTAGTAACTTCATTAATTCGGCAAATGTTCGCTTCGAGGGTATTTCTGGTGCCGTTAGGTTGGTCAATAGCTGATAATGTTTCGGTCCAAGACAATTGATTAATATCATTACCTTAGCTTCTTCGGTAATGGCGTCTGTTCCGGTCAGTCCTTTGATTTTGAAAAAGTTATCCAGTCGTTGGGAATAATTTTCAAAGGTCTCGGACGTTTCGTCGTAAGTTTCGAAGGTTAGGGCTTGCGTTTGGAGGACTCGTTGAACTGATAGTTCTGGTTGCGTCTCCACTGATTGACTCTGTAATTTCTTGACGAACACATTTAGCGTTGAAATTAATTCTGTGAGTTCACTCATTTTATCCTTTTTGTCCTTGTTGCCAATTTTTCCTTCGTCGTCAATTTTATCCTCGTCGCCAATTGTTATATTCGTGGAAATAACGATAACTCGTAAACGTATATAACTAGCTTTATTAACATAAACGTAACAATGAGTGAACAACGTATCGTCCTGTCCAGGTCTAGGGGTTAC